>NW_010397234.1:0-20231 GCF_000710305.1 Buceros rhinoceros silvestris
ATATACGCATATATATTGTTATTTAGTTATTTATAAAACAAGTACTTTTAATGTCAGAAATTAGAAAAGTATTTAAAGTTTTATTTTAAAGAAATTGCATCTTAACTATCCCAAGAATTCCCTCCAAAACCTGTGATGTTCAGTGCTGTAGCATGTTTACTAGTAATTTCATAACTTTTCCCTTTCCTTTTTTTAAGATATAATAAAAATAGAATTTTTAGCATTAGAAATGACAGATAACTAAGTATTATTTGTTACTAATTTTTACCCATCCAGGGGGCTTTAGGGCTTGTGCATTAGAAATCAACATATGTACAACAAATTCAGTGTTCTTGCATTCTGATGTGGTATCAGAATACTTTTCTTTCCATAGAAGTTATGATATACAGAATGCTTTACATGACTCCTCTAAGATCTAAATTTTCCTCTGTTCAGTGAAGAAACAACTGTATAGAGTTAAAAGCTCAGTCACGTATAAATATCAGCTGCCACTTGGTGAGTATTTAGTGTAAAAAGCAGTAAACTTGAGTGTATGTATTCATAGGGTTGGACGTTAAAGTATGTTTCAAGTTTAAATATGATACAATGAAATAGTTACTGTTTTTTTCTTCAGTTTTCCACCTTCCTCAATAATGAAGGTAGGTAAATATTGGTTTTTTTTATCACCCTTTTTTTTTTTTTCCCTTAATTGAAAAAAGTGAAACAAAGCAGGTTTCCCAAAGCTACAAAACCAATAAAGAGCAGAAACAAATTAAAAGTAACTTTTTTTCCTCAGGTATACTACTCCATGAAAGTTGAAGTGTCAAGCAGGGGGTTTTTTTAAAAATTGTTTTATATAGTTTTCCCTAATAATTTTATACTCCTGAAATTCCAATTAGGTTTTGGGGACAGGGTGTAATGGATAAGAATTGCATGAAGTTGCTAAACACAGACTTTTATGTTCTGGAAAGTCAGAAGCCAACATTCATTTTTCTCCCATGCATTTTTTCATGCAATGATATGGAAATCCAGAAATTCCAGTTACATGTATGGTAATGTTTTTTAATATGGATGTTTTTAACTGTGAACATCTGACAAGAAAATATGAATAATGAAAATACATCTATGACTGCATTTGTGTGTTGATCGTTGTTTGAGGGGGTATTTCTATTCACTTTTACAGTTACATTTTTAAGGACAAGAGGCAATGCTAAATCTAAGATACTATGATTTTTACATGTTTGCACTTTCACTAACTCCAGCATCATAACAAAATAATTGAGATCATAAAGAGGTTTTGGGTATGCAATTCACTATTCCAGTCATAAGTGGAAACATTTTATGGTTTACCTTGACAATGTTCCTTTAAGCATGTACTTACTCACTTGATTATAGTGCCTAGAAACAGAACACCTTTTCTATATTTTTTTATTTATTTGAAAAATCTAGAAGTTGCTTAGCTGTCAGTAATGACTTCACCATAGGTGATTAGAGGCTTTCAGTCATACTTATCAATGGTGTTTAATATATAAAACATTCATAAATATACAAATATATATAAAACCTTTCTTTTTCCTGAATAATGTAAACAGAGCCCAGATGGCCGTATAGAAGTCAAAGGGCAGCATGGAAAATCGACACTGCATATTAAAGATGTGAAGTTGTCAGATTCAGGGAGATATGACTGTGAAGCTGCAAGTAGAATTGGTGGGCACCAAAAGAGCATGTACCTTGATATTGAATGTAAGTTCTAATATTTTGTTTTCTCTTTTAAATTTGTTTTAAAAGAAAAGAAGTACATTCTTAATGGAAGGTCTGGTAATTCATGTTGAAACTTGCATAATTTAAGAAAGCATGTCCTGCTGTAGTTAGTGATACTGAGTTATGTGGAGGAATCCTGTCTTTTCTGAAGTTGACAAGACCCTTGTTGGGCATTTAAGCAGCATAGGATTTCATCTGAAATCATATTTCAGTGGTATTTCCCACTAGATTAAGTTTAATAACTTCAAATCTTTGGGCTAGTGGAGAATGCTGTGGTTGAAAAGTGGAACAAGGATTGGTTTGAGCAGCAGTTCAAGCTTGACTTTAACCTAAGATTCCACAGTCTTCTGTTTTTTTCCTAGTTCTCTGTTGAACTAATCCCCAATCAGTCTCTAGCTCCTGTTATAACCCCTCCTGGAGTTCACAAGTTTGTGACAATCTCTTTTAGAGATTGTCTTTATTCAAAGCTCTTGAATTTTATATAGGAGAAAGAGAGATTATCTTTGCTTAGAGAAGAACCTGTGCTTTGGGAACGAATGAGAGGAATGGTAAAATTCACTGGAAAATTGTCTCTTCAAGGTAAATTCATGAAACAAAGGTCTTCGAAAATTGGAAACGACCAAAAAATTCCTTCTTTTATGTTTTGTTGTTGTTCTATTTTGCTAGAGATTTTGTAGATACATTGTTGTACATTTCCAATTTAATTTGAGTGAGCCTGTTCAAGATTGGAAGAGGATCTGTGGCACAGAGAGCTAAGTAATGGTTGCAGACCACTGAATAATTTCCTGAGGAGTTCTGGAAGAGAGCAGTATACATTTGCATATTCCATCTTTTTGGCAGGCAAGCAATGCATTATGGCACAGGAAATAAATCTGGAGGAAAATTAGAAATGGTCAAGATTGTAATTGGTTGTTAGGAATTGAGATACTTTCCAACCCACAAGACCTGAAAAATAAATACAATGTTTATTAATAGCTTTAACATGGCTAGTCATCAATAAATGACCACTGGCAGGGATTTGAAACTTCACAAAGTAGTATTATTCTTTTGCGACAATATTAATTTTACTATATTTATTTCTTTAACGAGTGCACTGGTGCACTGATTAGTATTTTAAAAATATTTTGCTAGACAAAAATGCAAGTTCAGTGAAGTTCTTGTAAAATTTCTTGTAAAATTTGTTTGATTAAGGTTATGTAGCTATTAGGTCTTAAAATTAAATAAATATCTTTTTTTTGTTCTGCAGAAAGGATGCACCATTTTATGAAACATGGGCAACTGAAATTTTTATTTACTGGTAGCACAAAATTCATTGCAAAAAAAAGATCTTGTGTTATACATTAAAAATAAACACTGCACTGTGTGGTATCTCTGATGATTAAATAATATTTCCATGTTCTTTTAAAAACCATGTTTTCTCAGAAGATTTCTGAACTGTAGAAAGTTCTGAGTTGTAAAAAAGTGTGTCTACCAAGACATAAATTCAGACTTAAAACATATGCTATTTCATTCTCTCATACAATATATTTGGTTCTTCTCACACATATTCAGATTTAAGTTTGCCATACCATAATGCAAATACGTTACCTTTAAATTCATTTTACTGTATAATACAAGATTTTTATTTGGTCTAGCATAAAATTATGACATTTCTAAAACTGGAAGTTTCAGTTTTAATTTTTTTAACTAATAATGAGGTTTAAACCAAATATATATTTTCCCAGTACAAGTGTTCTTTGAATAACAGAGGTACAACTTTTTCCACATCCTTTATGTGTCAGGTATTTTTATAATACAAAGAAAATATTTTTAGGGTGATACAATATAGGTCTGTCTCCATTCATATTCTGATTAATGAGAGAAGTTCTTTGTTTGCCTTGGAAATAACTTTGCACTGGTATGTGAACTGCAAGTGTAGCTTATTTGTCTTGCCCAGGAAAGAAAACACTTGCCTATTGGCGAAGACTTCTGTTCCTTAAAATAGTGTCCCCAGGAGGAAGTGTCGTCTTTCCAGCTTCATTGCCCATCAGTCTAGTCTCTGTCATAAACTTCTGTAACGACACAGTTCCTTCCATCTATCAGTACCTCAGTACCACCATTTTCATACAACGCTGCGTTGTCATTACTGCTAACAAACAGTCCTTTTCTCAACAACGAATACATTCTTTTATGAAGATATGTTCTTTTAGAACTATGAAGTCACAGTTATTCTTCATCCAGTTATTCACTTTGTAAGCTGCAGGCTAGAGACTTTCAGCAAAAGGTACAGGTTTAAAAACTAAACAACCAATTTGTGTTCTTTTAGCAAAATGTGGAATTGTTATGAGATTCCGCAAGTCAGTATTCAAAAAATTATATCACTCTCTTGGTATTATTTTCCAAGTGTAATTACAAATGTTGCTATCAGGGGTTTGTTTGGTTTTGTTTTGGGGTTTTTTGCATTTTTTGACAAATATTTATTTACCATATTGTATAAGTCTCTTCAAAATATTGTAATTTTCACTTCAATTATTTTCATTTTGTTCACTTCAAAACCATTTTTGAGAACAATTTTTTTAGCTATGGCTGGCTCCTTGAATAATCACTCGTGAGCCATTTTAGCAGAATTTCTATTATTTTAATAATATTCTAGTACACAACTCAATAACTGTTTTAAAAATAAGATGTAAATAAATAAACTATTGTTTCATAGTTCCTAGAGAGGACTATTCAATGCACCTATGCCATTCTGTAAGTTAATAACGACTGCAGCAGGTTTTTAAAATGTTTTAATACATTTGATAATTCGTGTAGTCAGGAGAAGAGCAAGCTCCAATCACAGTCTTAAATGTCAGTGCAGTTAAATAGGCCTAATGGAGACACGGAGTGCTCTGATGTCACTGTCTCAACCTTTTGCTTACCGACCCCTGTCAGAGAGGGGGTAGATTGACAGCAGGCTTGCACAGAGTTTCTTATGTGTACCTTGTTCTCTGTTGGGGTTGCTCTCGATGATAAGAGCAGTTCTCCAGGAAGGAAGAGATTATTAGGTTTGATACCAAGTGGACACTGTTAACCCTGCCTTTTATCTGAAATAAATGCGAGGTAGACATGAATTGTAGGGAACCCAGAGACAGTTATAAGGATTTCTTCCTACAAAGTCATCTTTGTGTTTACTTATGTTTAGTTTTCCTTATATTAAGAATGATAAATGACATGAAAAAAAAGACACCATTATAAGTATTATTTACTAAGGTATTTCATTAACTGATACATTTGATTATACATATGAAGCCTATTTTTAGAAATAATAATAGAATTAACAGATTGAAAAATTCCTGTATGATGACGTATAGCAGGTATTGGGTATTAAGATGTGTCTGTAGTGGTTATCTATTATCTATTTACCATACATAGAGAAATAGCCTCTTTTTATATATATGTAAAAACCGTGACCAAAACAAGGAAGTTTCAGCTCAAACCAGGCAGTTTTAGCTTAAACCGGCACACCTTGCAAAGAGCTTGATGTCATTTTTACTAGATTTTTAATATCATGGCTATTTTTCTTCTAATAGAAGAATACAGTTTTGAATGAATAAATTTTTTTAGGTTTTAGTATGTTTCTCTTCTAATAACATACTGCCTCATCATCTTTTCTTACTGACATAATTTTTCACATATAAAATTGTGAAAAGTGAAGGTAAAAAAAGCAAGAAAGAGTTTTTTGAGGAGGTTCTGCTTCTGAGTTGGTCTTACATGCTAAAAATGTTAAATCAATAATTAAGGTGTACATTTTAAACTGTTTTTCATACTTTCAAAATTCAACAGAGACTTGCAAGTCATTTCACACTATGTTAAGTGTAATTTATATTATACAGTGATGGCATGTGAATGAAAAAAAGGCAACATGGCCTTTGTCCTTCTCTAAACCTCCAAGATAGATTCATCAGAGCAGAAGCAACACATCTGAAAGTTATGAAGAAAATGGTCAGGTGATATAATAAGTGTGATGTTGAAACTTTGAAATTTGAACAAAGCAAAATACTGTAAATTGAGATTTGTAATCTCAACATTTTTTTTCTCAGTTAACTTCCCTTAACTGCAGAATAATTGGTCTTACTTGAAGTGCTGTCTTTAAACAGTCTTCATTTACATCAGAGCATCCTGAAGTCAGCAGGTTAGCACATGCTTGACAGAGACACCTCCAGTATTGTTGACAATAAAACTGAGGCATTGCGGCTTTGGTTGCAATATGTGAGGTCAGGTCCCTCTGCGTCAGAGCGCCTGCCTCTGAGCTGCTGTTGTTGGACACACTGGGAGCAGCATAGGGCGAATGTAAAGAGGGAAATACCAGGTGAGTTTGAGCACACTGTACTAGAGGCCTGAGGGATATAAGGTGTAGGCTTAGGGTACCATGTGTTTGAGATAGAGTTGGATATACAGAGTAATTTCAGCCATGCTGTTCGGACCTTTAGTCTGTTCCTTAAAGTTTCTTAGAGATTTTTGTTGTTGTTGTTGTTGTTTACTGGACAGCACTGTGTGTAAAAATTAAGTCAAGAGATGATGAGACTGAGAGTCCTTGCTCTGTACAGGAACAACATTTATGATGTGGAAATGTGGAGAGGGTGGGGAGGGGAGAGAGGGAAGATATCAATAGGAGGCATGTTGTAGAGGTAAGGATGACAGGTAGGAAAATATAGAAGGTAAAGATATGAAGCTGGATTTTGTTCTGAAAATGTGACAGGTAGGAAAGGCAGAAAGATGAGGTTAGGATCCTGGTTTGAGAAAGACATTGGCTGCGAGAGAATTCTGTAATCTAATATATGACATCAGAAGTCTGTCCATCCTAAATTATTCCAGTAATTCCGGATTACATGTAACAATTGAAATTTTTATACAAATTGGTGCCATCCAAAATAAATATGTCAGTAACTTGCAACACCTGATCATGTCATTACTAAAATAAAAATTACTGCTAGTGTGAGAGGTCTGTAGTGGGAAGTCTTCCTGGTCTAGTTCTGATGATCAGTGTTCTTGATGACTTACTGACATAAAAAAGGACCGATAGATAAATGCAAACAGTTTCTTTTAAACGTCGCTATTTACATACTTACCTTCTTTTATCTACCTATAATTTCTTCATAATTTCTGTTCCTATTTTAAACAGGTTTAGGTATTTCTAGACATGTTTATCCATTCACAACAGATATTTTTATGAAACTGAATTTTTTTGGGGGTGTTGTTTTTTCTTATTTTGTGGATTTTTTTTTTTAAGTGATCAGCAAAATATAAAGCCTTAATATCAATTGGAATTCAGAGAAAAATAAATACATTGAATTACCAACAACATATTTTACACCTAGCAGAAATATATCTTCATGTTAACTAATTTTTTTCCTATGTGTATGGAAATTGAGAAATTAGTGTGGAGTTTGGATATTAAAAATAATATCATAGTCAAGGTTATCGGGGACTAGTATTGCTTGCCAATAAGAGAGGTCTCATACGCCTGCATAAACTGCATAATTAATAGAAAGTCCATCGTACTATTGACTATCAATGTTTTATAGTAATGCATTTTGAGAGGGACCAAGAGAATGGTGTGGGAGAAAGGAAACATAACTGAGAGTGGTGTTTCCTGTCGCTTGCTGTGAAAGAAATGTACCTCTGCAAAAATTCTGATCTCAAACTTTCGAAACAATGAGCGAGATTCTGGAAAAAACTCTCTGTTTTTAGCTGATAATCATGGTAATTAAAAACCTAGTATGTGATAAGTTTCATTTACTTTTCTGTTTGGAAACTCCAGATGCAGATCTTGCACATTTTTTCTTGCAGCCACATGACTGTGATAGTAGCAGTAAACTTGTGAAAATTAGTAACCCTGAAGCTCTGTAGTTCCTATTTTCCTTTTAAGGATGGTTATATATTGAACTCTAGTCAGCTGGCCTCGTTTGTTAAGATTTTCTAATATTATTTCTTTTTACAAGGAATATGTAACAGTTATCATTCTTGTCTGGAGAGGTTCTTCTGCTTAGTCTCCAAGGAAAAGCTATTAATTCCAAAACATTAACTATTGTGAACCAGGTTTGAGGGAGAAAATGGCTGTTAACCAAATTGTGGCAGAGTTACAAAAAATTAAGGTGCTTTTACAATATGGATGTCAAGGAGAGTACTTGATTAGCTACAGGATGTGATTTATTAAAGTCCTTGATGATGGGAAAGTTATGCCAGTATTAACCATTTAAGAGAGAGGCTTCCAATAATATACTATGTAAAATGTCCCAGCATCCTAGGCCTGACAATATGTCATTTATTTTCATTGTATAATCCAGGAAAACAAGTTATTTGAGGAACAAATAGTCAGAAGTTAAATTAAAGAGTGCAAATCTGATTCTGTACACTATTTGTTTGCTATTATAGTCTAGATGCATGGGCTGAATCAGGTAATTTGCCATATGCAATTTTGTGTATAACACCGAACATACACCAGAACTGGATCTTTGAAGTTAATTAAATTACCTTGTAGATGAGACGGATGATGTAATAATCTATTCTTGAATCACCATTCTTGGACATTATACCTAACAAGGATATCTAAATGCTAGAGATAGATAGTTTTAATGTCAGAGTTTGCGTCTTTTACACAGTCTTCTTATGCAGGTTATCCAGAACCCCTTCGAAGTGGAGTGCTGACCTGTCAGTTTCTTTCTTCTGTGAGAAACCGAACACCTTTAGTTTAGCTGACACTGGTATCATAATATTAACTACTCTGAAACGCTATTCTGAAGTTACAATTTCTTGTAGAAATCTACTCTCATAGAATAGTTTTGTTTGATTTTCTACCTCTGTGATATAGTCTTTGTTCTTTCTAGGCATCTTTTACATTTGAATTGCCTCATGTCTCCAAAACAATACTTCATCTTTCACTATTCAAGCTCATAATAATACTTACAAATTTTATAGTATCCTGGGCTGCATAAATAGAAGTGTGGCCAGCAGGTCGAGGGAGGTGATTGTCCCCCACTACTCTGCTCTGGTGAGACCTCATCTGGAGTACTGCGTGCAGCTCTGGGGCCCCCAGCACAGGAAAGACATGAACCTGTTGGAGTGAGTCCAGAGGAGGGGCACAAAAAACAATCAGAGGGATGGAGCACTTCTGTGAAAAAAGGCTGAGAGAGTTGGGGTTGTTCAGCCCGGAGAAGAGAAGGCTCCAGTGAGACATTATTGAGGCCTTTCAGTATTTAAAGGGAGCCTATGAGAAAGGTGGATAGAGGCTTTCTACCAGGGCATGTAGTGATGGGACTAGAGGCAATGATTTTAAATTAAAAGAGGGTCGTTACAGATTAAATATAAAGAAACAATTGTTTTTGATGAGTGTGGAGAGACACCGGAACAGGTTGCCCAGAGAAGTTGCAAATACTGCCCCATCCCTGAAAGAATTCAAGGTCAGGTTGCATGAGACTTTGAGCAACCTGCTTTAGTGGAAGACGTCCCTGCCCATGGCAGATGGGCTGGGATAGATGATCTTCAAAGGTCCCTTCCGACCCAAACCATTCTATGATTCCATGATTTATTATATGCCTATGTGACCACTAACATGAACAGTAGGTTTTGTACTTTTATGTGGGTTTAGGGTTTGTTTTGGTTTTTTTTTTTTTCAGTATAGTGCCGTAAGATTCAGATATAATGAATATCACCAGGGCTGCTTTTCTTAAAAAAAAAATGGAGTGTATTCAAGCTTCTAGTTCTGTGTTCAGAAGTCCAGTATGTTGTCTTAACTGGTAGTATTTTATGTACAAAAGCTTAAAAAGGATTGTACATTTACACCCTGAATCGATTTGTCAGATGTAAATTAATCCTGGGTTACAGAGAAGCTAGGAAGAGCATATTTTATATTTTTTAATGGTTTTAACTTTCTCACTGATCTGTACAGGAGAATTTTTTCTTTTTATACATTAAAGATATTGCATTTAAGTATCCTTAACATACGTTAACATACAGAATCATATAATCATTTAGGTTGGAAAAGACCTACAAGATTGTTGAGTACAACCATTAACGTAGTACTGCCAAGTCCACCTTGAAAGACCACCTCGTCATTTTCAGTGGATAGAATTTCTTGATAAATGTTCTGTTTATTAACATAATTTGTTTCTTAGTTACTCTAGAAAACTGGAAGGATCATATTTTGTACACATATAAGTCAACCTCACGTTTTCAATGTCTTGGCTTTAAAGTTTGTTATTTTTTCATGCTTTATTTTATATTAAATGAACTGTGTGTTTCTGTTTGATAAATGCTAATTCTGTAACCATTTAAGCATAATATATTACAGTTAGTGAAAAGCATGAAAGAAAAAACAAAATCTCTTTATAAACCAGTTTATGCCTTGCAACTTTTTATTTTTACTTTATAAAAATGTGAAATATGCTTTATTTGGTTTTTTTTTGTTTATTTTATTTCCAGAGTTATTTTCTTCATGTGAAACATTACTCCAGGTATCTTAAACTATTACTAACTAGGAAATAAAAAATCCTCTGATTTAAGATAATTGTCTTAATCAAGCCATTAGCACAGTCCTCTTCTTTTTGTCTATATTGGAGCTTTTGACTGCTGGGGAAATAGCTGCAAGGCCTTTTCCCCCAGACTTTTTGAGGGGGGAAATGTGAATCTTTTTATGTTTAGAAATGCTTTAGATTTGTGATTTGTCGATTTGGAGATATACCTTTATTTGATGGACTTTATAGTCCTATTTGTGTTTTATGATGTTAAAACTGGCTGTTAGTATCTGTAGTCTCGTATAGGTGGCAGTCCATAACTCACCTATTCTTTTAAAATATAACCAGATACTACAGGCATCCAAAATCTGCCTTTAGAAGAGAGAGCAGTCTGAACTGGAAGTCCCTGTTGTCCTAAATGCTTGCACCTGCCGTATAGAAGTGTACAGTACTTTTTCACTTGTAAGACTTTATCCTTTTAAATAGGATATGAGTTTGCCACGTGTGTATTTAAATAAAGAGAGAGGGGTCCATAACTCACCTATTCTTTTAAAATATAACCAGATACTACAGGCATCCAAAATCTGCCTTTAGAAGAGAGAGCAGTCTGAACTGGAAGTCCCTGTTGTCCTAAATGCTTGCACCTGCCGTATAGAAGTGTACAGTACTTTTTCACTTGTAAGACTTTATCCTTTTAAATAGGATACATGCCACGTGTGT
The DNA here is from genome assembly GCF_000710305.1 of Buceros rhinoceros silvestris. Classification (NCBI taxonomy): domain Eukaryota; kingdom Metazoa; phylum Chordata; class Aves; order Bucerotiformes; family Bucerotidae; genus Buceros; species Buceros rhinoceros. The sequence continues at coordinate 10,935 of NW_010397234.1, forward strand.
ATTTAAATAAAGAGAGAGGGTCAAACCACATGTTACCTAGGAAGGAGAGATAGTCAGGTTCAAACTGCACATCTTTCTATCTTCCACAGTCATGCCAGTGTTCATTAATGAAGTAAACTTGTATCGAGAAACTGTGCACTGGAAGACCGTGCTTATCTAAAATTTGCTCTGAAGTAACCACCTTTTGTGCCTCATGAACACTCTAATGAGATTTCTGATCCATACGTTGAACCAGGCAGAAGCCAGTTTGCACAGTTTTCCTTCAAGTGGTTCCCACTACTAACGTCATTTCCGGAAAAGCCAAAGCTCTGACTCTTGGTATTCTTAGATTCCTGACCGTAAAACAGGCATACTCAATTTGATTTTTACTTCATAGAACTCCACTAGTGTTAGGTGTCACATCTGAAGGCTCTTTGATAGTCTGTTCTTTGCTTTAAGGTGTTTAGATGATGAAATATAGGGGAGTGGGTGTGGGGTTTGAAGGTCTGTGAATATCAAGAAATGCTAGAACTACTTAATAAAACATTTGGAGAAGAAAAATGAGCTCCTGTATCTGTTAAATAAATTCATAGGAAGGCCACTTTACTGATTTGCTTTCCTATAAAAGTAAGGGCTGAATAGTTACTACGAAAAAAATGCCACTGGCATTGAGCACCATAGCAGTCTTGATCTGTGCTTTAAAATTTCTGCTGATAACAGTTCTTTTCAGGCAAAGCCTGTGTGCATACATGCAGCAGCAGCATAATCTCACCAAAAAGTTTTGCTTTTCAACAAAGGCAAACACAGAATTAAGTTGAAAATGTGCACTTCAGAAACAAGTAGTAGTTTTAAACCACTCCTGAAGCTAAGTTTTACTACTTAGTTAAATGGACTCAGTTCTGATCTCTGATAGACCTGTTAGCAATTTTCTAGCCTAAAATTAAACTATTTGTGAGAAGGCTAGAATAGAATTTCCACAGACACATCTGGAAACTTTTCAGAGCTATTTATCGAAATAAAATTATATACATACATACAGTTTAAATATTAAAAAACCGATACCATGACACCAGCTGTTATTGATAATTCTCTTCTGGAATTAAAGTGCTAGAGATTTTTCTTGACTTTCAGTAGCATAAAGAATTTTTTCTTAATACTCTTACAATTTTCTATAAAAAAATTTACAAATAAATATTCAATTGATAAAAAATATTATTTACCTAAGACTTAGTAGAAGAGCAGAAAAAGAGATACTTCCTCTCATTTTCTAGAGACAGTTAAACTGTTCCTGCTATCCAGAGAGACTGTCAGTAGAACAGATAATTCTTCTCACTGCTGGTATTGTGATCTGAAAATCATAGTTTACCAACCAGCTATTTTCTCAGTGTTTGCCTATGTTTATGTAGCTGTTTATAGGCAGGTTTGTAAGGAAGACGCACCATCTTTTCCCTTTTCTGTAGCTGATGATTTCCTAAGGAACTGGTATAAAGATTATACTAAATAGCGTACTAATACACACAATTTTTTCTGAAGTAGGTATTCTTTTATATTTTTTTTCTTCTAGTTTTATTCACACAACTAAATATCACTCTTCAGAAAGATTTCAAAGATAGTTCCAGTGAGAAATGGGTGAAACTCTTACACATCTATGAAAAGCTGGAAAGTGAATATAATTTCTCCATAACAAAAGAAGACAGTATAAAGTCAGCAAATGAACTGGTTATATATAAGATTCATATGTCACCTACCTTTGTCATACAAGGGTCTGGCTGAAGAGTTTCTCATCCTCAGGAAGAAATGTTCTTTGTCATTTCTGAAATTATGTCTTTCAGGGACCTGATGTTGCCTAACACTAAATATAATTAGTAGATATTCTTTTCCTGAGAATTTCAGCTGAAACAGTTTCAGGAGAGGAGAAAACTACCAAAATAAAAGCTCAAGAATCTCAGTGTTCAATACTGATATTTTCATGGCCCATGACAAATTAATTCAGGAATCAATTGAAATTTCAATGTGAACATGAATGCTTGGATGGGGTACACGGCTTGTTTTACTAAAACAGTTGATAAATTTGTGTATTTCTTCCTTTTTCTAGATGCTCCAACATTTGTGTCAAATCAAACCATGTATTACTCTTGGGAAGGCAATACCATCAACATAAGCTGTGAAGTGCTAGCAAATCCGTCTGCCTCAGTTCAGTGGAGAAGAGGAAAATTAGTTTTACCGGTAAAAAATACAACACATTTGAAGACATACAGTACAGGACGAAAGCTTATTCTAGAGGTAAGGCTTAAAATGGAAACCAAAGTGGTGACATTATTTCTTCCTCAGTTTGGCACCATTGAAAATACTATAGAGTATATTTAAGGATAAGACTGACAATTTAATAAGTAAAGCTCTTTTTAAAAATCCCCAAAACTATTTATGGACTGTTTTATCTCCACATTTCCTGTGAGCAGTTAGAAAATAAACTTCATTTACATGGCTTGTGCTTGGTTTTCCATCTGCATTGAACAAAAATGTAACTTGCATTTCTTAGAATTAAATAAATGTATAAATAAATACAAAACTAACCCATTAAGTTAATACCAAAAATTAAAGAGACTACTTGTTGTGTGCTTGGTTTCTACAAAAAGATTTGTGTGGCTTCAGTCAGAAGAGGAAAATTATAATAAACTGCCACTGGCTTTGTTAACAACTGTTGCCTCAGAGAGGCTTCCTTCTCACTATCTAAAACGTACATGTAAGAACGAAACCCGAGAAAGGCAGAAGGCAGACTGGACCTTAATTACCCATTTACTTTATTATCTTGACTGAATAGTGAATGACTTCACAATAGTGTGTAGCAAATCATGGTCCTTAATCTTTTCAAAATAAAGTGTGCCCAGTGTCTCCAGCCCTGGTCTAATTTGTAACAGGGTTGAGATACTGTCTTCTTTCACAGGTGTTGGAGAAGTTGTTTTTCTCCATTTCTATCTGGTATCAGGCTTATGTCTGAGCATAAGCTTCTCAGTTGCCATGGGGAAAAACAGCTGAGAAGCTATAGAGCTAATCAGTGTCGGGGACCAAATTCAGGTCCCACGCAAGGGGTGTACAGTGCACTGAAAAAATATGTTTTTTTCCTGAAGTCCAAACAAGTAAACTTTTTTTTTTGTAATAGAGGTATGTATGAGGTATGTAAAAGGCATATATTTATACTTACTCTTGTCTGAAGGTCCTCCTTAGGTTTTGGGTTTTTTTCTTCTAAGTAAAGCTTAACAACACAAAATATGCCTTACAGCCTGGGGTTCTCTAAGTGCTCTTCCATTCGACTTTCACCTGAACAGTTGTCAGGCAAGCTGGATTCCTGTAAGGGATTAGCTCCCTGTGGTATCTATTATCTGTTCTGTCTTAAATCCATACTCACCTGAATTTACAGTTGAGCCACATGCCTTACATCTTCTTTTCCCCCTCTGAATATCTGGAGTATAGTGAATCCTTCAAAAAAATAAAAAGTAAAATATTATTCTTGCATCATCTATAGGAATCAGCAATTTTCAGACCTTTCATTTCTTATTTCAGTCGAAAAACCAGTGTGTGCAAATTGCGGCTGTGAAAAAGTGTGAGGTTTATTAGATTTTTTTCTTGTTCAAAAGAAAAATTATAAAGGTGAACATCACCATTTTCTGTTATTTGACTTCCTCATTTGAATTTGAGAAGGGGGAGTTTAACCTGAAAAATGGTGTATTTAGATCTGTGTTTCTTTGGAGAATATACTAGACAGGCTGAAGTAAGAATGCATCTACATATTAGTTAAGGAGAACATATTTGCATTTCTGACTTTTTTAAAGAACTTTGATTAGAAACTAATATTTATAAACCGTATGCATTTTGAAGATTGCTCCGACATCTGACAGTGATTTTGGACGATATAATTGTACAGCTACAAACAGAATAGGAACAAGATATCAGGAATACACACTTGGTCAAGCTGGTAAGTTAAAACATTATTTCCCTTTTTTTTTTTCTTTCTATTTTAATCAAAATTAGATTCAGACACACTTTCCTCTATTTATTTTATTCCAATGGAATGTTTGCAGATAATTTTAATTCCCTAAAAGCTGAGTTGCAATATGGAGTTCTTTCAGAATATAAATCTTTGGATTTAATTTTAAGGCCTTCTGAAATGTGAAAAAATGAAATAAGTATTCTTTTCCTTTACCTTTACTACATCCTATCTTTATAACAGTGCATTTACATATGGTTCGCAGGCATTAAAAATAAGAAATAATAAGGAAAATGTTTTTTCCTTTTTTCTCCCTGGAATTTTTTTGGTAAAGAAAGGGAGACAAAAGAGTGAAATACTTCAGCAAAGAATTTCTACCCTCATTTGCACTTCTAGGTATTCAAAAGCAAAATTTGTCACAGAGCACTAGGCTGAATTAATTTAAACTCTGACATGTTCTACAACTGACTGTTACAGAATTTCTGAATGTTTTTAGGTCCATCTACTGTTGTTTAGGCAAATATAAAAATACGACTGTATGTTTGTTCTTTCGCATAAATAACTGTTAACTGAGAGTAAATGGGAGTTTATTAGCACTTCTTTCGATGATACTATATTGTGGAATAGAACAATGCTTGTTCAGCAAACTTCAAGGTTTCCCAACATGTGGATCTTCATACTTTGATAATGCAAATTGTTCCAGCTTTAATGACGTCTGTGGAGTTGTAATGCAGTTTACACTAGCAAACTGAAAGCTCTATACCCCTTCTGATGCATTGTTATGGAACATTTTCATCATGCAACTTTCATGGCGTACCATACTGCCAGACTAGCTGGTACATACTGAAGGGGACAGGGAGAAATAAAAGCACTTTTTCTCTTTTTTAAAGTATTTTTAATGATCTTGAATGTTTCAGCTGTAACTTTTGGTTATCCTTTTTTTCTAAAATAAGAAAATAAACTCTTTGGAGCCTTAGTAGGAGGACTTTTGAAGGTATGTATGTTGATGAAATGCGCACGTTCAGTCACAGGGATGCTCTCTAGTCTGGCCTAGTGTTTTAATTTTTATAGTTTTGCTCAAAAGGGTAATTATTTTCTTTTGGTGTCTCAGGAATTATAAAACCCAGTTCTTTATGAAGAAATTTCTTTAAAGTTGTAAACAACATAGAAAGTTTTTCCCATGACCTCTAAAGGATGGATGTTCACAATCATTTACCTGATTGATCCTATTTATTTCAATGGAGTTACTGGAACAATTCAGTTTCTGTAACAGGGCTAAAATTTTGACTGTAGCAACTTATCAGTACTGCTTGTGGGATTAAATATGAGAAATGAATACTCCCTGTGACTTTCAAAATTAAGGTAGTAATAGAAAGCCTCTAAACTCTAAGGAAAACCACAAATTCTATTCCTTAATTTCTATATTCTGTCTCTAATTAAGAAATCTCAAGAGTTGTAGGAATTTAGAATTTATTTGAATGGGTAAAATACATTTACTATGTCTATAGTGCTTTTGCCATCATTTAATTTAAGATGTAGATTTATCCCTCTAAAAATCTCAGGACTTGATTTTCTAAAATATTCATGAGTGGTAGAGGATTTGCTGAGTTACATTAAATTCATCAACCGAAAGGACAGCAGTAAGCAGTAGCCCTCTGATTTAGTTCAGTTATATCTATCTCTCTTCACTAGCATGCTTTCTCTTTGGGGCAATGTGCAGCTCTTGATTCAAGAGCAGCTCTGGTTCTGCCCATCCTGCTGGGCTGGGTGCTGCACTTTTCTCTGCAGTATCATCTCTAAGAAGGTGAGGCTTCACTGGAAGGGAAAAGCCATGGAAAAAGTACACTGTGAAAGCTGCTAGAATAATTTCTCAATTTCTCTCACAAAGAGAAGAATTGCCACTACAATTCTTTCTTAAAGCCATGACCATAAATTACAGGAAAGGGGAGAAAAACTCCTACTTGCATCTGTCTGCTGTCTTACCTCTCAGGACAGAAAAAAGATGAGAAAATAGAACAACCATGCCAATGAAAACGGAAGAACTCAGTTTGTGGTGATTGCTGTGCACATTTTTTTCATAAAGATGTGTATACGTATGGAAGCATCTCAGAAGAGTCTGTATCTCCTGATTTTTCCCTTAGATTTGCAGAACAGTATCCCATCAAAATTCATGATGATTATTTTAGCTATGTATTTCTCTTCTGCTTTTATAATCAGTTAATTATTTTTAAGAAAAAGTAATCCTCATTATTAATTCAAAAAGAACATGATATTTTGATTATGCATCGTATTCCAGCAAATTCTTACATGAGAGCCCCTGGAAATGCAAGTGGAGGCTAATAGTTCCATACAAGCTATGATCCTGTTTTGGCTTTTTAATAAAGCTGTATCAGAGCTGATACTCATGCCAGTTTTTCAAACAGCTTACTGTTCTCCACTGTCTCAACAGTTTGCTTAACATGTTTCAGTCAATTCTTCAGAAAACCTTATGAGCACTTACAAAAATAGATGTATATGAGTTATAAACATAAAAAGGTAAATCAGAGTGTATTTAGTAATGAATAAAGAATTATGGGAAGTTATTATGTAAAGCATGAGCTATACATGGACATTCTATGTAATGAAGTGCAGAAAATAGAACAAACACAAATTTTGAGGTAATAATAATAAATAATAATAAGGAATCCTTCATTGGCCAAGCTATTTGTATTGTAGTATTTATGCAGGGCTGGAAACACCGGGTTTGAGGGTGTCAGGCCTCCATTATGCTAGGCATTACTTACAGTGGTGTAATCCATAATGTTCTGTATCATGAAAGGTCGACATTTTTAGCATTAGCTTCTAAATAGACTGTTTTGGGACGAAACCAGCAAATAAGAAATGTAGTTCACTGTTACAGGTTTTGCACTTCAAATAGCATCAACTCAAAATGACAAACGATTAGGGAGATGGATGATAAAACTATCATAATAATTACCAGTATAAAATGTTAAATGGAGCTGACTTCCTAGTTTTACTGCCTCTGTGGCTTTACTTTGGTACATTAGGAAGTCCTAATGATTGATATTTTTCATATTAAAGCCTATATTTTTTTTTTCTCGTTGATTTCAATACAGCCTGGATTTCCTTCTGGCTCTGATTGTAAATACTAGTGATGGGGGGTAGCATACTTTCACAATGGCTAAGGTTGGGGAAAAATAAATAAATACTGTTTCTAGCTAGGAGACAGTATTAAGCAAAGAATGCTGCCAGCGTAAATTTTACAAATAATGATCATTTTACCAAATAATTTTCTCTTAAAATTCAGCAAGAATGACTTGTTTCTTCATATTTTGTCCTATTTTTCTGTTTTGCTCATTTTCATCAGAATCAAACTACCCTTTTTAAAAAAAAAATTCACTGCTTGTTAAAAAGTGATCATACTGTCACAATGCCATTATCTTTATTTCTGTTGCCCTCCTGAAGAAATTAGAAATATTGATGATAAAAAAGAGATTTCTTTCAGAATTTAGTTGCAATGTGCAACCGTACCCTTTTGTATGATAGGAAAACTATACCTGTTCACTCAAATTGTACAGACCCACTGAATCATCTTGAATTCCAGGCACTTTCATTTAAACTCTTCAAAACAATTGAAGAACTGCAGCCTATTTAAGGTTTCACACTGAATGTCGCTGGCCCTTACTGGTAAATGCTGAGAAGCTCTAGCACTTTTTGAAAGCCTAATCTGATATGCTCCCCACCTGACTTGTGATCAACTCTTAAAAATACCACATGGTTGACATCCAGCTTTTTCATTGCTTAGGCATTTAAAGTGCTGTGCGAGTTACATGTAGAATGCAAAAAGAATGACAGCCTTTTTCATTTCTTGCCACTGCAGATTGACTACTTAATGTTACAACCACAACTTTTATTGTAGAAGTCTGTTTATACTCTGTTTTTTTCTCTATGACAGGCTTAGGCTTTGGCAAGCCAGGCGAGCTTAGCAGGTTTTCCCAATGGCTTTCAGAGCCTGAGGTGAGCACAGGTATACCTAGATTTGCCCAGGTCTAGTTTAGTCATAGTTTATGTGAAATATCAGTGTGCAGGGAGATGGTATTAACTAGCAAAGCGTATTTCCTTTTTGTTGAGGTATCGGTTATCATTTGAAATATTGTTTTAAAGATAAATAGAAAATAATACAGCTATCAGTAGTCTAGCAATATTTTGTTGGACTAGATCTTTTATTATCTTAAAATAGCAAAAGCAACCTAAACTGGATTTCTGAAGTAAATTTTTCCTATAGATATTAGTGTGTTTTGCACATAGCACTGTACAGATGGACTGAATCCAGAGTCCCTAAAAAAGTAAAGCTTGATTCACTTCTAGGACTATCCTGGCCTGACTCTTCCTAGACTTCCTCTTCTTTCTTCTATACTGGGATGGCAAAGGAGTTATAAGTTCACATAACCAGTCTGATTCATTGTTTTGCCTCAGTCATTCAGTCTTTGCACCTAAAAGTATACTTTCGTTTTTGATGAAAGCTGAGATTCTGATCTCACCACATCATGCCTAGAACTGCAGCTCAGCACAGAGATTTAGAGCGACTAAGTGTTAACAGTGTCAACTCTGGCAGAAACCATACTATTAGGCATTTAACGTAGTTTACAAATTAACTACGTCATACAACTCTGATGATTAATTTCAGTCTTCTCCTGCCAAATCGTCCCTATTACATGCTTTGCACAGTATACTACAGAACATCAAGGATTTTACAGCATTTAGAGGTGGTGACATATAAGAAGACTTAAAGAAATGAGAGATGATGTATCAGTTTCCCTTCTGCAGTGATATTACAAGAAATTAAAAAGCTAAGTTGAAATACATTCCATTAGATTTTGAGAATTCCCGTGCCACTTTATTTATTTAAATGTATTTGAAGCATCTTGTATATGTGGAAAGTCAGTGAAGATGAGTAATAATGACAACAAAATCAAATGATGACATAGGAAAGACAATAATTGAGCTTTGCATAGATTACATTCTGTAACCTGTTTTATGTAATCAAATCATGCTCAAAATATAATGATATTGGTCAATAACTGACAAGGACTACAACATCAAGTTTAAAAGTTTACTAATCTGAATTTTTGGTGCTGGCACTTAGGTGCTGGTTAACACATGTTGTTTCTTTTTTCTTCAAATATTTGTTTTTTCACACAGGCAAAATAAAATCAGAGAGTGGGACTTAATTTTCCCTGGAGAATAATGTAATAAAAATTATAATCATATTCTGTTCCAAGACAGTATTATGGGTTCTTATTGATTTTCTTTTTTTTTTTTTTTTGGGCCCT
>NW_010397234.1:20318-20784 GCF_000710305.1 Buceros rhinoceros silvestris
TTTTTTTTTTTTTTTAGGACTCTTAGGTTGCTTTCTCTGTATATCATTTACTTTTCTGCTGCCAAAATCCCATTTACCTCCATAAAAATAGGGGTGGATCTAAAATCTAGTTCTGTGTCCTGAAACGTGTCATTCACATCTTTAGCTAAAGGATTTGTACTAACGAATAGTGTTTTCAATAAACATTTGTGCAAAACTATCAACATGGTAACGGTGTTTCGCTTTATGTGCATGTATCTTATTTTCATTTACTATTTATGTATTTACTTGCTACCTGTGGTCCTCTTTCCAGTGATTTGATAAAAGAAATCTATTGCCGTTTTCCCCAAACAAGGACACCAAAGCAAAACTGAGCATAACCTACAAATTTAATATTGATGTTTTTGTTTTCTCCATTTAAGGATGTACAAGCATGAACTCCTTCATGGAGATCTTTGACTTCAATAGCCTATTCCCGAGCCCCTTC
>NW_010397234.1:20884-23348 GCF_000710305.1 Buceros rhinoceros silvestris
CTTTCCCTGCCATGGTCCTGATACTACTTACATTCAGCATTTAGATGTAGATACTTTCAGTCAACATATATGCCAGATATACAGAGACAGTAAAAGCTGCAGAGCTGCACTAGGAGATAGGAGACAGGAGCTGACTGAAAGATAAATCTCTGATCCCACTACCTCCTCTCACACCAACACTTCCTTCCCTACATTTACACCAGGACAGCTAAATCTCAGAAGTAAAATTATTTTCCTCCATAAAACTACCCAAAAAATAGGTTGAAAAAAAATCCCTTGTGATAAATGGTGGTCATTTATCGAACAGGTTGGGTAGTAATAGTAATAGACTCTAAAGAGCATTTACATATCAGTGGAGATAAATATGTACTCGTAATTCTGTGTGTACTTCTCTATCAGCTGCAATAATGATACTGGAACCAAACCAGTGCTACTTAATTTCAGCCTATGTATCACAAAGTTCATTTGTGCTAACCAGCTTTATGTGCTGAGTACAAAACATATCAAATACAATTTTACACTTATTATTTGGGGATCTTTTTTTAAAATTTTATTTCTAAGGAATTCTTTAACATCATAAAGGAATACGGCCACCTACTGAATAGAGGAACAGACACTGTGAGAAGATGAAGTTGGCTAAATGTCTGACACTTGGCTTTTTTAAATGACTTATTTTAATTTTAAGCATGAACTTTTGATAAATTACCCCTTGGTTTGACGGCTGTATAACAACAGCAAAGATAGGAGTGGAGCATCTCAGAAAGTACACCAGAATCTGCACTATCACTAAGTGATCATTGGATCGTAAAAAAAAAATCCCATACTCTTTCTAATATACAGTCCTTCAACTTATATCCATAAAAGTATACGAAAGGGTAGTCAACATCCATAGCTAAACTCCTCTAGAGACTCATTTGGTTGGTTGGTTTTAGAAGGAAAACCACCAAGAATCATCCACAGTTTTATCCCTCCAGATGCAGGCTTCAGAGTACACAATTTGGCAAATTTTTCTTCACTCCTGCTAAACACTGAACCAAAAGCCTTGCAATTCTAAAACAAAAATCGTGGCAATGCTCCAAATAAATTCAGCTGATGGGGACAGCTGAAATGCTGGAATGTTTACCTTTTACGATCAAATTCATATTCATTAGAGAACTACCAATTAGATTCAGTTCATTACGCTGCTAATGACCTTTTTTGGGGAAAAGGTTATAAATCTGCCTACTCTGAAAGAGACGGTAGGTATTTTATTCTACCTTGTAGGAATTGCTAGTATTTGTTTCTGGTTTTGACTGAGAATGTGTCTCCTGTTGTATGTTCTTCAGGTGATTTACTCTTTTCCTGAGAACTGATACAGTTCACCTCTCAAAACTGCATAAAAGTTACCTACAGATGTGGGTTGCTTGGATTGTGGGGTGCACATTTGAAATGGTATTGTGGATGTATTTCACACTTAAATGAGTTTTAAACATACTGCATTGTGCTAGTTATGCAAAATATTTTACTGGGTTTTCACAGGAGCTTCATTTTATCCTTATTGCCAAATGGAATCATATCTTCATTTGGCAGAAATTGTATGTGAATCTGCAGTAGAGAACGTAAGGTTCTTCCTGAAGGATGTCTTTCCTATGCCATGTTTATTATAGTTAATCATACACAGACATAAACACACAAGGAAGAGATCTCCTTAACACATTGAAAGTCAAAACCAGAGTGGATATGTAAATAGCACATTTTTGCTTCATACCACTGACCAAATAATTGGTTTGATACGAACTAAAGTAACAGTGAATTGCTTTATAAAAAGATCATACAAAAACTAACATAAAAGTAGCCTGAGAGAGATTAGATATTAATTCAACCTTAAATTATTTTTTTAAGTTTTTTTATTTTAATTTTGAACTGCGAAAAGGAATAAAAGTGTTTAGAAACTATTTTTAATATTGTAGGCATGCACAGCAGCCTTTAGCTTGCAATTAAAACCAAAGAGCATTCATCTTCTGTAGAGCTATGGTTGGTATCCACATTACTCATAAAGTGTCGTGCTGCTTTACTTTGGCTATCCTGGATTGCTTTGCTGATATTCGTATGTCGTATTTTCCTTGCCGCTCTCAGAACAGTCATTTAAGCTAGGGAGAGAAAAAAATCTGCACACGGAACGGTACTGCTACTATCAAGTGAAAAAAAAATTGCCCTCAGCTGTAGTGAGAATCTGGAGGAGGGGAGTCACAAGCTGGTTCTAGTCCTTATCCTCCCCTGATTTGGGGATAATGCTTACTTAGCAAGCAGCTCATGTAAATAATTCTTCTTCCACGTGACCACAGGAAAAAAATTGTATGGTTTTTTTGAGCACATTTTCTTTTTTCTAAAATCCTTAATTTTTTTATGAATTTAGAAAAAGTTTCAAAACCCAGTTCATTGTTCTCCTGGATGTATTGCTGTCGCGGTTTGAGAAGGGGGGCAT
>NW_010397235.1:0-4709 GCF_000710305.1 Buceros rhinoceros silvestris
GCCGGCCTGTCGCTGGCCTGCGCCTGGACGTCTGTGATCGCTCGGGTTGAGAAGCACGTTGAGCTCCTCCAGTCCCCGCGTTCCCCAGCACCGCCGGGTCCCCGCTGGCCCCTGTCTCTCAGCAGCGCCTCCACACGGCTGGGAAACCCCTCCAGGGATGGGGCCTCCGCCACTGCCCTGGGCAGCCTGGGACAGGCCGGGACAACCCCAACGGGACAGAAGTGGCTCCTCAGGGACAACCTCAGCCTCCCCTGGCGCAAACTCTTCCATACGGGTTTCGTGGGAGAACAGACAGTGCTTTGTCAGATGCATTTTCTGTGTGTAGCTGCTTTCACCCCCATCACTAATTGAATCTACAAGCCTTAAATCAGAGTAAACACCCGCTCAGCAATTAGCAGGGGCTTCCTACAGCAGCCATCAATAAAAGCCAAGACCACTTCAACAACGCCCCAAAGGAGAATTAAGCATTTATAATCGCGAATCTGAAAAGTCCGCAGTGTCATCAATACAGTGCTAAAGAGTTTTGAGGAGAGATCTTAGATCCATCCTCTTAGATGCCCTAGGTCCAACACCACGTGCACAAACGTACCTGTCAGGGCAGAGGGCAGCCACATCCCTCGAGGCTTTCAGCCCTGAGTCCCTTCTGAAACTTGGAGCACGTGTTTTTTCTTCACAAAGAGAAAAGTGTCTTTATTTCATTTTTTTATCAATTGCACAAAGTGATCCTGGGAAATAACTGCCTGAGTAACAGCTCTGGATGGAGAGTCAGGTCACAGAGGATACCCGTTCCTCACTGTTGGCAAAAAGTGACCGTTGTGCTGGAGGTCACCCACAACGGGTGTAGGCAACGCTTGGAGAGTGCTCATTTACCCTGCTGTGGTGCAGTCTGTAATTCTGACAGTCACCTGCTAGAGTCCAGAGGAAGTGACAACGATGGCGAAAGGACTGGAAAACAGGTTCTAAAAGAGCGAAAGCACTGGCCTGGGCTGGGCTAGGAGGAGAAGAATGAGGGCTGATAGGGGGAAAGTCATCACATGTTTGCCCAAACAGGGCAAAACGTCGTGGATTTAACCTGCAGCTGGCAAGGCTGGAGTTGATCTTCTCTTTCTTACAAGCACTGGATGAACGAGTGGACATTTAGATCTGCAAACTCAGCTTTGGTAGGACGCCTTTCAAACCCCACCAAAGCGAGTCGCTCTGTACCCCCACCCCTGTGGCACCACCGTCACAGAGCAGGAGGGACCCTTAGGCTCAGTGTTTCAATCCATGTTTCTACCCCTTTTCTCCTGTCTCCCCCCTCCACAGGCAGCCCGGCCCACGCTAGAGACTCTCCTCACCAGGGAGTCAGACGTTCATCGTGTTGGAGTGTTGGGGGCTGCAAACCCTTCACCGAAGCGCTGCGCTGACTTTGGGGAAGTGCTGGCCCCTGGTGACTCAGTGGCATCGCTGGAATGTGAAAGGTAAAAGTGGCGTCAATAAAAGCAGTGGGGAGGCTGGATTCGGTTGGCGGTGGGTGCTGTGATTTGTGTGACAAAAATCATGTGCTGCAAATATTTCCTGGTTTTGATAACATTGGTCTCTGTGCTGGGAAGCGATTTGACGTGGTCCCTCCTTATCTATAGCATTAGGAATGTGGGAGAGGGAAAATGATCCTGAAAGAAGGTGCAAGTTCAGCCAGATTCCAGCCTGCCTTGCCGGTGGTACCGAGTCTGAGGCCCAGATCACGCTTCCTTCTCGATGGGGAGTAACACCAGCCTCTGAGGACTGGCCTCTGGCAATCAGTGCTGCAATATTAGAGTTCACGTTCTGGCCTTATGTGGCTTTAGAGACTTTGAAAATATAAATGGTTCTTTTTTCAAAATGCTTTTAGGCTTTTTTTTTCCCTTCAACTCTGGGAATTCTGATCATTAAAGGATGTACCGCTTCATGGTTTGGGCACAGTGAGCTGGAAAGAGAATGTCCTGCGCTGAGGCTTAGGAAGAGTCTTCAAAAGCTAAAATATTTTGGGTTGGTGCGTGTTATCCACTAGATGGTGCTTGAAATAAGCTGCCCCGGTGTGAGCTGCTGAGGGTGCCAGCCCCATCTCTGAAATCTGGGGGCAGCTGGCTTGTTTGCTCGGGTCATTTGCTGTACAATCACTCTGCCAAATGTAAACCAGCTTCTTCGGAGCCTGGAGAAAGGCACAGCCGCCACAGACCTCTCAGTCAGCTCTGCACCAGTGTCGCGGTTTGAGACAACCAGACAGTTGCCTGATAAATCCCTTGCTGTTCAATCTCAGCGAAAGCTTCTGGCATAATTATTTGTTTCCAACGTTGCTTCTCTGTCAAAGAGTCCTGGCCAACCCCTGCCCAGCGCCCCGGGGGGCGTTCCGGAGCCCCTCCAGCTGCCGGGAGGAGCTGTGACACCTTTAGCCCTCCGGCCACTCCAGTTTCCTCTCCCTCATTATTAATATGTAGATGCTTATTTAATATTAATAAGGCTGAGGCTGGGGAGCAACTTGTTCTGTGTCTGCACAGACCCGAAGAGAACAGGGTAGTGCAGTAGCGTTGGCCGTAGCAGCAACACCACCAGTGTGTACCTAATATTGGTCATCTTACGTGGTTTTTAGGAACCACATCGCTCTGGGTTAACCACAGCATGGAACTACCTTCCCAGTCCTTCTGTTCTCACACCTTCCACTTCGTTTCACTGCTGTGCCACCAAGTTCCCCTGCCTGGACAGCTGGAAGGACGTCACAGGGAAGGACTGTCTCGTTGGCCGAGGAGAGCTCTGTCCTCTGGCTTCTACCTTCACGCACTAAACAAAAGGAAAACCAGAAGGTAGAAACGGCTCTAATCTGCTTCCTTGAGCGGTGCTGCTCTAGAGGCTCTGAATGCGATGAGAGAGGCAATACAGGCAGCAGCATCATTCTTCTTACTGGAATTCACGGAAGTAATGGCAAAGAAAATCCAGGTTAAAAATACCTAATGCATTTACTAACTCGGCTGAGTCAGGGAACAGCCAGTGATTGCCAACCTGGATTAAAGTTTATGTGTCGCTCCAGAAGTCAAATATTGTTTCACTTGGCAGGCAAGGGTCGAAGTAAACAGTATTTCCCTGAAGATAGCAAGGAGTGATGATGCAAGGGGGTTGTTTATTAGCTTTGGATTTATTGTCAGGGAGAAGGGCAAGTCATTCCCTAATGCTTGGAACTTAGATGCGTCAAACTTTTTGCACTGCTTAGTCTCTGTCCAGCTTCTTTGGACGTTCCTCCAGATAAGCTTCTCCATGAACATCATCATTTTCAGGAGCCCTTTATCCTCCCTCGCTGCTCTGTGCCAGTTGAAGTCCTTTTGAGAATCAAGCCATTCATTTAGGTTTTTCAGTAAAGCTGCTCAGAACCATCTTTTGGCAGAAGATCCTCCTCGGTTAAACTCGAAGCTTTCACAGAGCTCTGCCCCTCTGCCTGCACACAGTTCTACCAGTCCGGACTGCGTTTTTGCCAGAAGTGTCCCATGTTGACTGTCTAGTCACTGCTAGTGCAATATCCACATATGCACCTGACATTTTAAATCCAAATGCAAACCTTTTGACTGATTTGTTTTCCGGGTGGCATTTGAGCGTTAAGACAATACATGTGAATTAAGGCATCTGATGTTGTAACTTCCAAGTTCTGCAAGGTTCTCAGGCACCAGTGTGGCTTTTATGGCAGCTTTATAACATGATAGACTCTTCTAAGTGCCAAAACTCCGATGGTTTCCTGTTTTAAATACAGCAAGTGGGATTAAGGCTACCCAAGTGAAACAGCAAATCCTATTAAAAGTCGTTAGGTACCTGAGTTGCCTTCTATCAGAATTAAGATAAATTTGCATCAATAAATTTGCCACTCTGGGTCTTCAGAACTTTTGAAATTCCCACCCACCAACATGCAAGCCGCAGTTTTGCACATGACTTATGGATCTGATTTCTAAAGGAAATAAATGTGATCCCCTTGCCTGCCCATCTGTCCATCCATCAGTCTCTGAGCTGTCTCTCCCCCTCAGAACTTTAGAACCTGGCAGCTCATGTTGTCTACACTTGACAGAAAGGGAAGGGTCCGAAGGTATGAAGTCCTACAAAGTATAAAAACTGGAGAACAGGCAGAGGTGTGCTCTGAAATGGCATCAAATTTGTTTCAAACTAGTTGTTCTCTGGACCTCAACAGTTTTGCTGTCTTGCAAAAAGCAAAACATGTTGACTTGTCCCGGTGGCAGCACCTGTACTGAAGCGCTGACATCGGTGCTTACCCTGTAAAAGGTTCTCCGGTCTGGACTGGCTCTGTGACATGCCACCAGCAGGAGATGCACTGTCACCAAGCCTTGGTTCACTCTGGAGAGTGTTTCTCATCCCCCAGGTTCACCTCATTGTGATCATGGGTGATCAGCCAGCCAGGTGACACCGTGTCAGGAGGAAGGGATGGAAATCTATCCACAGGCTGTGACTGTAACTTGACACTTGGGCTCTTCTGTAAGTAAAATACTGATGCCCAGGCTTGTTCTCACTACCCTGCGTGTCCTGCTGCATATCATAAACAGGGCTAAAAAGTTCAGTGCAAGGCAGCGAAGAACCACACCTTGAAACAACACACTTTGATTGAGGACTTGGCATGAAGGTAAAGGGAAGGGGAACTTGCTACGGCAAATCGCAGCCCGTCGGCGGCTGGTGCTGCAGGCGCCGGCCCCCCTCACGCC
>NW_010397235.1:4751-7592 GCF_000710305.1 Buceros rhinoceros silvestris
CAGCGCCCGCGGCGTGGCGCCCCCGCCGCCCCCTGCCGCTCCTCTGCAGGCAGTAGCTGCGTGCGGGAACAACAAGGCACGTGAAGGCACAACGTTCACCCTGTCGATTCTGCCCGTGGATTTTGCTCGCTGCTTTCCAGTGGCTGTCAGCCCCAGCAGCCTGTTTTCATCCTTTATCGCTTCTCTGCTTATACAGTGGGAACGTTGACAAGGTGCAAAAGCAGCAAAAACCCCCGCACTGAGCAGAGGTCCCGGGGAGACACATGACAGATGGGACACATGGCCACAGACAGATGTTGTGAAATCCACCAACGCAGGGAATAACCAGAAGTTTGCTGAAGGGCTGTGGAGTTTGCCACTTGGATTGGGGTTTTTTGGCTCTCCTCCCCAATAGTTTGCAGAGTGGAAACCAGTGAAATCAGTTTGATAAGTTTCAACTAAAAGTGAGTGACAGGTGGAAAACTGTGAAAGGTGGAATTAAAGCCTGAAATATTTAATTAAATATGCAGCCCACGGGTAAATCCTTCCCCCTATGGGCATGGATTTATTTGAAAGGAGGAAGAGATGGGGGTTAAGGAACCTATACAGGTCTTTCCTCTCTTTGTGTGATGCATGTTCTCCCAGCCCTGTGGCAGGGGTGGGTCTGGCTACTCCTTATTGCTTCTATAACATGCCCATGCATCGAGGGGTGCCCGTAAATCTGCAGGTAAATAAACCATCACTTCTGCCAGTGGTTTGTGCAGATGATTCATGCTCTTGCTACAGCAAGGCAGCAGGATCAAAGTCTTTCCTCTTCATCACTCGCTCAGTCCTTGAGGAATACACCAAAAGGCGACATCTGAGAGACACTGCCGCGGTTTCAAGTCTTTGTTGCAGCAGTAATCCCCATGGTCCAAGGACACAAACAAGGCAAAGTTTACAAACAGGCAGGTTCTGGATAGCCAGAGCTTTCAGGCACTTGGGATCTTTTCCAGAGGTAATTAAACAAAACAAAAACTTTACCTGCGTGCCTCATCTTGCAACAGGTCTCAATTGCCCTGGTGAAGGGTCAGGTATTCAACACGTTGGCTCCTCTGTATGAAGCCCTGATGATGTCACATCTTCACCGCCAGAGACAGAATCTCTCATTAGTGCTACAAATAGTCTCACTAGTGGGTTTTTTAATAGAAACCTTAAATTTACAGACATTTTTGTAACGTGGTCTTGAGGGAAATCCCTGAGGCCACTAGTAACTGAACTTTGGTCAAATGGGAAGGCCAAAAGGCAATCAGAACATTGTAGAAAAGCTAGGCAAAAGCTATAGCTGCTCAACTGAAAGGTGTAATAAAAAGCACCTGTATTTTCTCACTCCTCCTTTTTGCAGACAAACCCTTCAGTCACAAGAACACCAAAATGGCAAAACTAAGTGCTCAGAAATTAGGACTGCTGTTTAAAAGCACTGTCTGACCTTGCTGTGGTAGCCCTTCGTGTCTGTCCTGCCGCCACGGCTGGGTTACACGTTTGTGCCTTTTTCCCCATGGAGGTTCTGTGAAACAGAAGCCAGAAACAAAAGGTTTAGCACAACCTTTGTAGGAGCACAACTCCCTGACAGGAGGTTGGAGCAAGGTGGGGGGATAGGGAAGGTGAGGGGGGGTCGGTCTCTTCCCCCAAGGAACAAGCGACAGGACAAGAGGAACCGGCCTCCGGTTGTTCCAGGGGAGGTTGAGGCTGCCCCTGAGGAATAGTTTCTTCCCCGTTGGGGTCGTCCAGGTCTGGCGCAGGCTGCCCAGGGCAGTGGTGGAGTCCCCATCCCTGGAGGGGTTTCCCAGCTGTGCGGAGGTGGTGCTGAGGGTCTTGGGTCAGTGGGGACCAGGCAGTGCTGAGTGAGCAGTTGGAATCAATGGTATGGTCTTTTCCAACCAAAATGATCCTGTGTTTCTCCAGGCAGAGTGGATACATTCCTATTGCTGCTTATTCATGTCAAAGATCAGGTACACCAAGGCACTTTTCCAACAGCGCTCTGTCCTTTTCCATTTAATACCTGAAGATGGATCGTTTTTGCCTAACATTTCATCCCGAGCCGTTTTCAGGGATCCGGAAGGAGCAGCCTGCGCTGGGTGGTGCGAGCAGCTCCGGGTCAAGTCCAGCCTGGTCAAGGCAAGTCGAAGTCTGGACCGATCGAGTCCACATAATGTAGGGGCTTCAATAGATTTTTGCATATTTAGATGATTTTATAACTTTCTGGGTAAAAGTTTGTAGCTTGCTAGGCTTGTAACCTGTC
Organism: Buceros rhinoceros silvestris; assembly: GCF_000710305.1. NCBI lineage: Eukaryota > Metazoa > Chordata > Aves > Bucerotiformes > Bucerotidae > Buceros > Buceros rhinoceros. The sequence goes on from NW_010397235.1 coordinate 7,012, forward strand.
AGCTTTGCAAAAGTAGTGTAACTTTGTAAAAGTAGCATGAAACAGATAAAAATTGAGGCACAGGGTGAAGCAACCAGGGCAGGGCGAGGCCTCAAGGATAGGGTGAGGCACAAGAAGGGGCTGAGACAGATAAGAAGAATAAGGGGCCCAAGCAGGCTGATGCTTTATCACCAGTCCCCCTCACCACTGCGCATAAGCAACGGACCCGAGGTCAAAAGGCCAGACCCGAGGAAGACTCTTACTTCCTCCCCACGACCACCAAGAGACCACCACCAGAGTGCACTACACATGCGCCGAGGGGAGGCGACCTAATTAACATAGCAAGCGGGACAGGTTGTGCACATGTGTTAGGCGATAAGGAAACCTTTTGAATATGGATGTTTTGCTGCTTTAAACAAGGGTCATTCACTGCCGATGGTGTGCGAGCGTGTTATGGGAAACCCCTTCCCGGCCGCACCTTCAGCGCTGCAGAGCTGAATAAAACATACCGGCTGTACAACCTACCCGGGTTGTGGAGTTTGATTCCGTGCAACACACAGAGGTGAAACGAAGCTCCCCAGGAGCGGAGCGGAGCCGGGTCA
>NW_010397236.1:0-1517 GCF_000710305.1 Buceros rhinoceros silvestris
CCCCCCGCCCCCACCCCCCCAGCATACATCAGTCAAGACCATGCATGCAACCTTCTCCTGCCCATGCCTGAAGCAAGCACTTCCCTTTTTGTGTTCAATATGACTTGCTTATAAGGTCAGTGCAATCGTATTACCCCCTGTGAAGGGATGTATTTGAACAGGGCAGCCCACAAAGGTGCATTTATTACGCTGAAAAATCCTGTTAGCATTTTTATCTCTTCTGATTTCAGCTGATGACAAAACCTTGTCGATGATTCAAAACTCAGTTCTGCAACACAGAAACAAGAGAGGTTTCATTGAAAGCAAGCACTTAGTTGTACTTGTGAAGTGAAGAATGGAAGACATGAAAACACAGTAGGCAAGGCATTACCTGGGGAGGAAAGAAGCAGACGCTGGACCTAGGGAAATGCAAGGGTTAAGTTGCCAGTTCGCCTCCCTTACATGTTAGAAATGTGTAGGTGCATTTGTCATCTGCATGGTCGGGTTCAAATAGTAAGAGAAAAACTAGCCAGTCCACTGCTTGCCTGGTGCACCAGTGGATGATAGAGCACTACACTGTGCAAGAACTCGGTCTGAGACTGGGGAATAAACAAGCCAGGAAACGCAGCTCCTTACAGGCACAGAAAATGCTGAAGCAGCAGCTTGCTCCCACGTAGTAGAGAGCTGTGAGTTACAGAGCAGTCAGATGCGTCACAGTAGCAAGGTTTGTCACTGCTCTTGTCTCCAGAGAAGACTAGATACCTACCAGGAAGGTGATTTTGGAAATAAACATGCTGTGTCACACAAAATCCTGCCTGTGCATCTTGAAAAAGATGGAAGTCTCTCTCCAATCTCATCTCCAGCCTGCATGTAAATCCCATAAATGTGTCTGAGCTCAAGTAAGTCAGCTGAGGAGATAAACATTTCAATAAATCTCACAGCTGATTTCCTTTTTAGCATATCCGTTTACAACCCATAAACAAACCCTGGCGGGTAGTAAGCCAACGAACTTCAGTATGAAATTATTTGTTTGTATTCTTCAAACACCTTTACAATGACAATATATGTCAAAAAATGATGCAGATGCCATTTTCTATTGCTGTTGCAAACAAACCAGTTAATGCTAGCATTTGAAATTATATTGTAGGGCTTTGAAATTATATTGTAGGGCTAGATTTTAAAAGTCAGCTTGCATTACCAGCTAGGAATATTTGGAGAAGTTGTGCTTTGAAGGTGAGGTTAAACTCAATGTTACTGTGGCCTGCTCTGTCAGGTGAGTAATATTTCTTTGGACATAGAGTGGTTTGTTTTTTTTTCCCATGACTAAAGTGTTTATATCCACTTCTTGTCAGTCAGCTACGGGCATTGTCTGGCAGCTCTTGAAGCAATGAGTGACAACATCAAGGGGGACACTACTAATATAGTAGGAGCAGCCGTGAGGGGAAAAAAACCTCAGCTTCTGCTGAGCCCATCTCTGGTTTTCTCTAGGAGTTAGTGTTCAACAAGGCATTCATAAAAATCACCTCAAAACTTACAGC
>NW_010397236.1:1623-21281 GCF_000710305.1 Buceros rhinoceros silvestris
GGAATTGAGCACGTGATTGCACTCCATGTTCTGCCCTAAAATGCTCGTATCACAAAGCAAAAAGGTGTTGCTGATAGACCTCTATTAAATAAAAGTAGGGCAAAAATGCTGGGAGAGAACAAAGGGCTTCAAGAGGGAAAAAAAAAAACAACAGCTTTTCTTTTCTTTTTCCTTGAAACTGCCAGCATGGATCTCTCTCTCACATAGTCTGTAACTGTGCTCTGTGTCACCCCACAGCACAGCCCAGAGGTTTTCAGGAAGCCCACGTGTAACACTGTGCTTCTATTAGTGTTCTTTATGTTGTTCTGCTTGGCGATTTGCCTCCAAAGACAGAGATGCTGGGACAGCTGCGATGCCTCGGGGGCAGGGATGGCATGCCTGGTGGGCAGTGGTCCCACCGAGGGTCCCACTGGAGACAGCCAAATGCCAGACCACTAGCCAGAAGCCAGTTCAGCTAGTTGTCTAATTTTCTGCTCTTCAGATCACTGCTGAGCGGTCTGTGAAGCCTCCCCCTCCTTTCCAACCACGCAACAAAGGCTCTTTCACAGGGAGGGGCATATCCAATTCAAGGGCAGAAAATCTGTGTATTCAGGTTGGTTTTTTCTGGGGGGGTGGGGCGTGGGGGTGGTGGTTGTGGGAGAGTGTGGGGAAATAATTACACAACACTTCATCCAGTTGCTCTGGTTTTGTCTGACTGCTTAGCAAGCTTTCAAAGGAAAGCAAGTAGTCACTATAGAAACTGCCACATCGTGCAGTTGTTTATGCCGCCTCTAAGATATGGAGTATCTTTTTAAAGAGACATTTGTATTTTTTTGCTGCCTTTTAAATTTACTATTTACTCTACAGTAAATAGTCAGGCTTTGTTCTGTGGGTTCGTGTGTTTGGTTTGGGGGCTTTTTGTATTATCATGATTTCTTCAGGTTTGCTTTTTCCCCACCGAATGCAGGACGATATAAAGGCTTTATTGGGAAATCCATTTCCACAAGTGATAAGTGAACAATCAAAATAGACTGTTTGATCTTCATTTCAGCAGCAACATGAGTTCTTAGCTCTGTGGAAGAAATCAGATTGCAGGATAGGTATAAAAAAAGAGAAGACAAAAGTAGCTGTATTTAAGCAGTTGATCCACAGCTCATTGAGAAGGAGAGGTGAAAGATCACATGCATGAAAGTCCAGCGGGTCCCGGTTTGATGACCAGTAATTCAAAACTAAACGTCTACAGAGCAAAAAACCCTAGCTGTTTGCATTGCCTTTCTGATAACTGAGCTGTCACATAAAAGATAAGACCTCACAAAAAGCATGGATATGTGCAAAATACCTAGAATCAGGAAGTACTCAGTAAATACATTAAGAAAAACAGTATACATAACCTCCCAGCGATCATTCACCTTTAAACCACGGTCACCTATTTCTATTATTTTATCGTCTTCACTACAATAAAGCTGAGAAGATATAAATTATTTGATGGCACACACCCATTTAATTTCTTTGTTCAAATGCTCGTGACTCACTAGCCATTTCTAGTTTTTCTTTTATTTCTCCCCACTGAAAGGATGGGGGACTTTTGACTGAAGTACGTGCTGCCTGGATTCCCTTTTCCTGCAGTAAATGCCTTTTTTTCTGTCAAGCGTTTCTTGGGACATTTGCATGAATAAAAGCATTACTTATTCAGAGGTGCAGATTATTTCATGAGATGCCATGGATGTTCTCCACTCTTTCTTCACAGCCTCCAGCTAAGAACAACTTCTTCCACAAACTCCAGCCTGATCCCTCAGCCCCATATCCTCCTGCTCCATCACACAGTCTCAAGCATCCTTGGTCATCCTCAGATGATTCTCTCCCCATCCATATTTCTACCTGTCCATCTTTCCCAGCCCCTCTCTCTCTTGAAACTCTCCAGTGTGCCCTTCTTGCCCCAGAGCAGGTTTTTTTCTCCTTGGCCCTGCTAGAGCTACCAAGACCTTCCACCAAATGTTGCAGTTTGCCCTCTGCACTCCCCTGTGCCTGGTGCAGAAAGCAGCCGGGGCTGGACTGGGTGCTTCATGTCCACATTGTGGGGTTGGAGGGCAGAGAAGACAAAACTAACCACCCTCTTGGCCCCAGCTACCTAGGTGGGAAACAGTCCCAGGAGCTGGGCTAGGAGCTCAGAAACAACCAGCCAATCCACCCCACACAGCTGGCAACAGCTGGCCTAATTTGTGTCTCTGTCCTGCACAGAGACACAAGCCTATTAAGCTTGCATTTCTATGTTCATCTCTTCCCTAGAGCTACCACAACTCTGACTCTGCTGCTGACAAATCCATCAAGGGCTCTTTTGGGAGGGTTTTTTCCTCCATTTTTGGAGAAACCACCACCATTTTTTATTATTATTATTTGTAAGATAGCCTTCATAACATAATTTGCAATTGAACTCCTGGAAAATTACTGTTAATCAACCACAGGATACTGGCCATTGTCTGAAGAATGTAATGAATTGTGAAGTATGCAGATCCTGGATCTCTACCAAACATTTCTTCAGCAGAGTTTTCAGTCCAGTTTTGAGTCTGACACTGGATAAACCTTACCCACCGGTAAAAATCTGGCCAGAAGATACCTTTGTGCATCAGCTTGGCAGACATCTTCCTGCTGCTAGATATCAAGGTTACAAAGACAGATGAAAAACAGAGTAATTTCTTGTGAGCCAAGAGTCTGTTCACAGTCCAGTGGTATTTGATGTATTTTTCTCTAGATGATGATAAGCATGCAGCTGGAAAAGTTGGAATGTGAGGCAGAACTGGTGGAGTGGTGAATAGACTAGGTCCTGGTTACTGTGAGATCTGTATCCCAAAGGTAAGACAACTTCATATTAACATGTTGCATTATGTCTATAGATACGCATGCAGGGAAGAAGGCCATATAGGACAGAGAAACAGAGCCATAGTTTGGAAATCCAGAATTCGAAAAGGTTCAGAGCAGGTTAATGCACTGACCCTGCCCTGCCAGCATGCCTAACAAAATGAGTAATAATCACAGGACTATTATCAGAAGCAGGGAGGTGTTACCCTGTTTGTACCGCTGCAATGGTATCCCCCACCTGTGCCGGGAGCTTCTGTGATGGACACATTGCAGCAATGAAGTGAGCTCAGAGGAAAACAAGGAGAACAATGAGAGGTTCAGGAAAAACTATTTACCAAAGAAGCACAGTCTAGTCAGTTTAGCCAAGGAAAGGTTAAGAAGTGACTTGCTCCCTGTCCAGGAGTAACTGCATGTGGAGGTGATTACTAATAGCAGACAGTTCTTCAGTAGGCAGCGACTTAACAAGATCAAACAGCTAGCATCAGAAGCCAGAGGAATTCATAGTAATTTAAAATTCAGTAAATGTAATTAACCAATAGAACAACTTTCTAGGCCAATGTACTCACCTCAATGTTTTAAATCAAAACTAAAACTCTCTGAAGATGTGTCTGGAGTTAAGCTCTTGACGTAGGAATTACTTTTTTAAGTCCTGTGGCCTAGTTAGAAGACCATGACAGCAGCTGCTGTAGGCCTGATGTAAAGACCTGCACATAATTCATCCCTCTCCAAGAGAGGTCAGTGCAAGTTCTTGTGGAAGGCTGTTACAGGGATCAGGCACAGCACAGTGCTTCCACAGGACAGGGTCCTCCATCCCCTGGCTCGCACTGCTAGGAAACAGCCTGAAGAGAGCTGCATATCCCTCAGGCAAGCTGTTAGTCTCTGTTGCACCACAAGAAGAGGTGTCTGATCAGCCCACTGGAAACCAGTGCAGACAGTGAACAGAAATGCCACCAGGAGAAAGACCAAAACAGCTAGCCTAGGAAAGGCATCCAAAGGCAGTGAGGAGCCTGGGAAAGAGCACCCTCACCACTGGGGCCTCAGGCCAAGGGCATTCCATAGCTCAGCCATTTTTCTTCTCCCATGAGCCTACCTGTCCTCCACGGTCAGCAGCTGCTGCTGTGGTCCCTTGGGTCCTGTTTGCCCACCAGCAGCACTAGCATCACTCCAGTCACTCAGCTACTGCAAAGATATCAGACCACCTCCAGCTGCTCCCTTGTTCCCTACCTCTTCCCTCATTCATGCTTTAATGCTACCAGTCATTATCACCTACCTCCTTCATCAGACCTCCACATGTCCTTCTACATATTCCCAGTCTTTCTCCCTTTCCCCGCATCTCCTAGTGGCATGCTGTGTGATGAAGACTCCAGGATACAAATGCTTAAGCACAACTTGTCCCTGCTGTGTGGCCACAAGGAACAGCGTCCAACTTTGCCTTGGACAAAGCCAGGTTCCTTCAAGGAACTGGTGTGTTTCCAGTGAAAGCCTTCCCAGCAGAGACTTCTGGCAAGGTGAGAGTTTAGCAGAGATCTTTGAAAAAACCTAACGTAACAAATGTCATGAAAATACAGTAAATGACTGGGATAAGAAAATAGAAATTACGCAGTGCATAAAAAACCCCCAAAACCATGGGGAAAATAATAAGCATTTCAAAGTAAGAGCTATATGGAAAAAAAAAAGATAAACTTTTGAGTGAAAAACGAGGACACAGACTTACAACAAAAGCAAAAATGGGTATTGCAGATAACAGAAGACTGTAGCAGTTACCAGAACTACAGACCTGGTCCACAACATATCTGGGAAACATTACAGCCGAGTGTCCTACTTCACTAGGGAAGCTGAATGTTGCTTCTGTCCACATATAAACCCATCAACTCTTCAAAGCAAAGGCTGATTGCGTGTAAACATGAAATATTATTGGGACTCAGCAATTAACTGGAGCAAGAAAATGTTCTGCACAGCTCCCCAAAGACCAGAGAGTTGTCTAAAAAACCTTTGTTTATGCATCATTATTTCTTGCAAAATGTTATCATAGGAAAATTTCACCTTCATTAGGAAAGAGGGCATTTCACTTCCTTTTGCAGTTGGCCGCAGTCAGTCTTTGGTTCAGAAGTGCTCCATCTAAGACCATAAATCTTTGTGACTAGACTATAGCTTTGTACTTCTCTGAACAGCTGGTCACCAGCCCTTACAGTAGCAGTGAATCCTGCCATCCACCACCAAGATTTTCATCACTGGTCTGCACATTCAAACCTGGGTGGAGTTTGCAGAAGACTTTTCCACAGACAACATCAATGCAATAAACCCCATGGGGTTTGTTAGTTGGGCTCCAAGGTCCTCTTCATGCCTGCTCGAGTGACCTGTGCTACATATAGCGTAGGAAGGACTTCCACCAGCGCCTATCCAACGTGGGTGAAAAACAACAGCCTCAACTGTTTGCATTTGAGGTGAAAAGCCATGCAGTATCCTTCAGCAATAAAAAGGCAGGCAGCCCTGTTTTTTGTAATCTGTGAAAGCAGGATGCTCTATGTAGTTGGATGACAGGACGCAGCTTATAGTGCAATTTCTGTTCCCCTTAACTTGTCACAGAGGCTTTTAATTGCAGGCTATACTTCAAGGGATTGCCTTGCCCACCCCCTTTGTGAAGCAAATGCTGATTACACTGATCATCCTCTCTCAGGATTTTTCCTAAAGGAAAATATCTCTGTATTAGCCTCCTTGACAAGGCCTGTAGGCAACTTGCTGTAGAGGATATGAGCATGTGATCCTGTCTCTGCCTCATCTCTTATCAGTTTGAGAGATGCTTTAGCTGAATCTAGTAAGTTACATTTTATAGGTATCCATAGCTGCTTCCAACAGGCTTCCCTAACTGCTTATCATGTCAGATCCTCAGCTGTGCACTTTGCCACAAAGGTAGTAGAATGATGTGGGATTGAGGCTGCACCCTTAACAGCTTCATTAATGTTCTTTATAGTAAACTCTCTTCACTCCAGTGTAACAGCAGTTAAAGACTTATCTCTTCTGTGCACACTGGGTTTGAGAAAAAAATTGATTCTGTGGGGAATACAGGATTTCCCATTTTGGCAGATTTGTATCTTTTCCCCTTTACAGTCAATCGGTGCAAAATCCTTGACTGAGTATTCTGTAAGTTCAACTTTTTGAGAAGAATAGAAAATTTGTATTTTCTATTTTTACACAATGTTTAGTTTAAAGTTTGGTATATTTAATATTTGTATGTCTGCTAGTCCTGCTACTGTCAGCTAGTAACAGTCCCTGGTACTGTGCATGTAGAAAAAGCATTGAAAAAGCAGAGCTGTTTAAAGGGAGAATTGTTTATTTCCATTTCCCATTGAAACAAACTACAGTCCTTTATGCAGAAACTCTTCTTACTAACATGTGTTCAAACAGGTTTTAATAGACTTTTAAAACATAAGTGTTTAGGAATTGAGACTCCAACATGCCTGACTGATCATCTCACACAGCCCTGCTCAGCTGGGATGCAAAGCATTACCCTGATACTGAACAAAAATGTGTGAAGGGTAATTTCTAAATATTTAATTCAGATATCAGCTATTATTTATTTTTGCCATTTGAAATAAAGATTTTCTTCCTGGAAAAATTACACTTTCTGCTTAGAAAGCATTGAAACTAAGCAGGTAAAGAATTTCAAAAAGTTATTGTGTAAGAAGTGCTGTACAGGTTAAATCAGCCCGTGGCTGCCGTATCTGCTTTGAGACACACAAACAGAATTGCACAGGCCATCCACCGCATGGGCACACCAAGGATTTACACAGCATCACAAGTATGTTCCTCCTATCCTGTTTCCTCGTAATTCAATTTGTTTTCTGGACTGCTGGTGGGATTTTGTGCTTTCACAGGTCTAGTACAACGTGCTGATCTCATTTCCAAATGGACAACGTTGAATCTAGAAACTAAGGGAAACTGACCCTTCTCCCTGACAAGTTTGTTTTGATAATCCATCAGAAATTCATAAGGGGAGGCTTTGCTGTAAAAAATTCTCAGCCAGTTCAGGGAAGAAACCTCTATCTTCCACAGTCATCAAGCTAAACTATGAGGCTCACTGTCATCTGATATTTCACAATGTTAGTTTCTACCTCAGGCAAAGCTGTGTGAAAGAGCTGTGCTCTTTCCAGCATTGCTGAGCAAAAGGGGTTCCCTATGCAGGGGCACAGTTCCCGTCCCTCCCACATTGGCCCCGCTAGCACTACGGCCATCGCAGGGCTAATTAGCCCAAAGCATGATTAGCCAGAGCAACATATTGTAAATTGAGTTCTAGGGGCTGTTAGACACCGATATTTGAGTTAACATTTTATTAAAATCTTTACAAGCACAAAACATCCTCTCTCTCAAACTGCACCAAACACAACACAGAAAACTAACTGACCTAATAAAAGCTACGGATTAAGAAGTGATAAACTGAAACAAGGACAACAGATCCTGTTTTTATGGTAGCCTACCCTTCGTTTACAGTCAGGAGACATCAATAGGAATGCTGCAGTATATTCGTAAGTCAGTTACTTTTGCTGTAAACGGTGAAAAGAGTAACTACAGTTCAGCCAACAGGTCAAGATAAATCAAATGTATGTGAACGAGTAAGTGAAAAGAGTAACATGGAGCACTTCTAAAAATAATACTGATGTTAAATAGAAAGACATGAGCCAGCAGTTTAGCAACAGACAGGGGAGTCAGTGGCTCCTGATTTCCAGCCCCAGCATTCTTTGTGGACTTCAGCAAGCCAAGCTCGGTATCGATCTGAGGCACTTATAAGACTCTGTCATGCCAGTGCTTTCCACATAAATCAACGTGTCTTAGCAAATTTCCCTATGCTCTTTCAGTTTCTGGCACATCTTCATTTTGTGTAAAAATAGCAGACCACTTCGATGGGTGTTTTTGGAATTCTGGTGATTTTGAGTTTTGGTAATGAGGAGCATTATTAGTTCCTTGGCAGTTTTGTTGTTGTTGTTTATATATAAATAGAAAGAAAACTAACAAATACGAAGCTGTCATTGTTTGGGGACTATGCCATGCTGAAGAAGTAACACTCTTCATTACCTTGCCAGATGCATGCTTATGAGAATTTGTGCACATTTCTAAACTATGGCAGAGATGACATACTGTTCAGGTTTTGACTGGTTGTTTTATTTGACCTCTGCTGTAAAGGAGACATCACAGGGCAGGGGACAAACACTGCCCTTCGGCATCCCCAGACTCCCTTGTAGTTTTTGTAACCGTGGGTGGACCATGGGCCTGAGCCCTCTTGCCCTGGCAGAACTAACCCTCACCAGCCAGGCTGACATGACAAGTATCAGTTTGACCTTGCCTTTATGTTGTCTTTGACTGGAAGTTTGTCGAGGAGTTTTATTCAAAAGTTCTCAAGCCAGATAGCCAGACAAGCCATACTGAGCAAAGGGCTGAATATGCAACTCATCAGTGGTTATCCATCACCCCGCTGCACATTCTTACCTTTTGCTCTAAGTGAAAGGTGGCTTAAATCTACCGCAGGACAAGCCATTACATGTGTCTGCAACCACTAAAATCTCTCTGAGGTTTGTATTAATTTCTCAAAGCATCTATTTATAACTGGAAAATAATCTCTGTATTTTTAGATACACATTTGCTGGACCTTTTAGTGACAGCAGTCGGAGTTAAAATAGCCATCCACTTAAAAAGAAAGGGAGTTTTTTCTGTACCTGTCAACAAAGACAGTATTTTTTACGTGTATTGAAATTCCATCTGAAGAGCACACACTATGCAGAAACCGCAGGAGTCTCATTTCAATCACAACCCTGCAAAAAGGGTTTGCCAACTCTGGCTCTGAAGATAGCTGCAGACAGGAAGTGTAATCAAAAGCCTGAGCAAAAATTGTCTGATGGATAAGAATAACAGGGTTAAAGCTGAGGTGTCCTTATGCTCACATTTGGGCTACTGCTTACTTTGCAATGGAATATTGCTGTAAACTTTGTAGCAAAAGCTTAATGCTGTGAATCCGCATGTTAGCTTGCAAAAGGTGATGGGGAAATTTTTCTGAGAAAATTATTCTGCGAGTTCTAAGCAGCACTCTAGAATGTTCTAACACTTTATGTCAGAGCTAATAGCAAGGATGAAAAAGGCAAGAGAAATGGATGATTATATTACCAGAGATAAAGTATGGGAAAGGATTTTTTTTTCTTCTGGTGTTTCCTGCAGAATTGTCTAAAATTTGGGATGAAAGTTAGGTGCTTAAATGCAGGCAGAGTTGCAAAAGTCCACGTCATGGACTTTATGCTTGACCAAATGCACGCATTTTAATCATGATGAGTTATTTTTGCCTTGCATTGTGATGTACTTGTAATTTTCAAGGTTAAGTCCAAGAGAAAAAGTATGGGATTTGAATTTACTCCTACTGAAAAGGATGGTAGTAAATAGGTTACTATTTAAAATTTATGTTAAATAGAATATGTATGTATATTAATAATTTTCAAGAAAAAAAACATGAGGAAGAGGAGATAGACTACAAACACTGACAAAGAAGAAGAGCACACTTCCTAAAGCACATCGGTTTAGGAAGTAACTGACAAGCAGCACTGAAAATAGAAGCTAAGATGGGAGATTCTTAATTGATTGTAAATTATTTTAGAAAGGTACACAATGACAGTCTTAAAGGTAGGTCAGTCCCAAATACTTGTCTGAAGGGGTGCTTGTTACTTCCTGCATCTTTACCATAGCTTTTCTCCTCTCTCTCACCGCTGCTGCTAGTATCAGTGAGTGCTAATATCAGTGAGCATAGTGAGTGCTCACTCACTGTGTTAATAAGAGACGAGCTCCCTTCACTTCGTTCCTGTCACTGATGCTGACCCCTATTCTTGAATGTCATATATTTAACGTGATTGAATTAATCCCTTTTTACATCAGAAGCTGAAGTATTGCCCATTGGGGATTACCTTCACTTTTCCTGTCTTCTTGTAAGCTTAGCTAACAGGTTTTCACAGAGGACTTTCCCATGAACAAAATAGCCTAAAAACTATGAAAGTTGTTCAAATGAACAAATGCCCGAATAGAAAGATTCACACATGGATAACCACCATGATTTGTCTTCATTAAGTGGTTCATGCCAGTGGCAGTTGCAAAAGCTGACTAGTTGAAATGAGAATGATTTTATCAGTGAAGGTGCAGGCGTTAGGTGGACTGATACTGGATGTAATTCTGATTTTGCTGAGAAAGTATCCTTGTTAGATGTTTGATAGATAAATAGACAGATGTAAATAGTAATACAGATACTTTTTCTGTGTTTTGTATTTGTGGTGTTTCCATATGTGGGTCACTGTGATCTTGGTTCATCACTTCCCATGTAGATTGATTTCTGTATCTCAGAAAACCTGAGCAAACACTTTTTTTGTGAAGTCCAAGAAAGGGAAAAAGTCTACTCCATGCTTCTTCACTGTTTCACAAAATCCTCTTTCCTTGCTCTCTTGGGGAAATCTTCTTCATCTAGCACACACAAAAGATTTAAACTTGCTTGAGAAACTCAGGCCCTTGCCTCACAGCTGCATGAACTCTCAGACTGAAAAATCACAAATAGAACCCTGAATTCTGCTACTGAGTCATCTAGCTTCTGCAGATAAGCTACCACTTCTCGGGCTTTTGGCTAGGATCAAACGTATAGCTTTTATCATTTTGATATCTGATATGTTCTTGATGAGAGGACTTTTTTTTTTTCCCCCAACTCCCTGATGGAGGAAAACCTACTGAAGGGAAGTTGTAGTGAGGTGAGGGTCCATAGCTTCTCCCATGTGACATACGGAGAGAGGAAACAGCCTCAAGTTGCACCAGAGGAGATTTAGGTTGGGTATTACGAAAAATGTCTTTAGAGAGAGTGTGGTCAAGCACTGGAACAGGCTGCTCAGATGGTGGTGGAGTTCCCATTCCCGGCAATGTTTAAAAGCCATGTAGGTGTGGTGCCGAGGGACATGGTTTAGGGACCCTGGCAGCGCAGAGTGAACGGTTGGGCTTGATGATCTTAAAGGTCTCTTCCAACCAAAATATTCATGTGATTCTGTGATTCTGTGATTTTGTGATTGCTCTGAAGTAAACATTGCACCCACGCTGTATCCAGGAATTGTCTTCAGCTTCATTTGAAATGTTAAAATCCAGCTCTACCACTAAGAAGCTTGCAGATCAGAGAGCAGGTGAGCCTTGCACAAACAGCAAACTTCACCCCCAGGAAACTCCTCTGTCAGTGACATCTATTTGAATGCACGCAGTCCTGGGGAGGGGTTGAAGGATCAGTTTGCTGTATACCTCCTGCACAGAGGATTGTGGACCAAAAAGCACGAAATATGTGTGAATTTAACTTTGAAATAAGGAAGCTAAGTATTTTATGCATTTAAGGTCTGAAGCACAGTGGCATGGCTCATAGGTTCAAATAGCAGAGAATCACAGAAGGGTTGGCTGGGATGGCACCCTAGAGATCTTTCCTCTAACCTTCCACTTGAGCAGGACTTTCTCCAGCTCTCTGGTGGGTTGCTGGGGCTTTGCCTAGCCAGGCCTTTAAAGCTTCTACAACTGGAGACCCTCTGTGGACCACCTGCTCCAGTGCTGCACCACCTCCTGGTAAGCCTTGTCTGTGCTCTGTTGTAACACTGCATTCTCGTCTCACTGGCTGCCATTACCCATGACACCAACCGCTACCTAGCCCCATCAGTCACTCCTTGCACAATTGCAGGCCACATTTAAACTGTACTTTAGACTTCTCCTTGCAGACCAAGCAAGTCCAGGCTCCTCCCTCAGCCTCTCTGTGTGCCTTAGGACTTGAGGCCTCACGGGGTCTCTGCTGGACTGTCACAAAGTTCCTCACATCCCTCTTGAACAAGGGCTTAAACCCTCGGCAGAGCACTCCACGTGCATCTGGTCATGGGAATTACAATCCACAGCTGAAGAAAAATACCGCCTGCAATCATTCTTAAAGATTTGGTATAGGAAAAGTATTTATATATTTCTCTGTTGAGTGATAGCTAACTGGTGAATGACTTTAGTCACAGAGATTGAAAGCTTTGGAAGAGAACAGAGCACTGTTTGAAATGCTTAGTCTCATAGGGCTGCTGGAGGTGCAGGAGGCTGCCATTCTCAGAGGCAGAGCTAGGCTATCTTATATGTGCATTGGCATTAGACATGCCTACAACTTTGCAAAATCTCAGCATCCCTCCAAACAATATGGTACACATAATAGGTGTTTCATTATCTTCAGCAAGAGCCACTCCTCCCAGTTTTGTTTCATCAGCAAACTTGCTGAAGATACACTCTGTCCCTTCTTCCAGGCCATTGATGAATATGTTTAACAAGACTGGGACCAGTACTGACCCTTGGGGAACACTGCTAGCTACAGGCCTCGACTAAACTCTGCACCACTGATCACAGACCTCTGAGCTCTGTCATTCTGCCAGTTCTCAATCCACCTCACTGTCGACTCATCTAACCCATTTCCTAACCTTCCCTAATGAGGGCCTTATGGGAGACAGTGTCAAAAGCCTTGCTGAAGGTGAGGTAGACCACATCCACTCCTCTTCCGTCATCTACCCGACTATCCATGCCATAATAAAAGAGTATGAGATTGGTCAAGTTTGATTTCCCCTTTGTGAATCTATGCTGACTACTACTGATAACATTCCTTGCCTGCACAAGCTTAGAGATGACCTCTATAATAAGTTGTTTCATCACGTTTTCAGAGATGGAGATGAGGCTGACTAGCTTGTAGTTTCCTGGGTCCTCCTTCTTGCCCTTTTTGAAGACTGGAAGGACACCAGCTTTCCTCCAGTCCTCGGGCACCTCTCCTGTTCTCCATGACCTATCAAAGATGATAGAGACTGGCCTAGCAGTGACATCTGCCAGCTCCCCCATCACTTGTGGATACATCTTTCCAGGGCCCATGGGTTTGTGGTTGTCCAGCTTGCCTAAACGATCCCTAACCCAATCCTCCTCCACCAAGGGAAAGTCTTCCTTTCCCCGGATTATCTCTTTTTCCTCCAGGGACTGAGATTCCTGAGTGCGTGTCTTAGCAGTAAAGACTGATGCAAAGGCAGCATTCCATAACTCCACCTCCTCTGTATCCTCCATCACCAGGGCACCCACCTCATTCAGCAGCAGGCTCCCATTTTCTCTAGTTTTCCTTTTGCTACTGATGCATGTGAAGAACCTCTTCTTTTTGTCCTTGTCATTCCTTGCTAGATTCAATTCCAAATGGGCCTTAGTCTTCCTCGTTGCATCCCTGCATACTCTGACAACATTCCTGACATTTCTAGCAAATATCAGCGTGGCTGAAGTTCCCCCTGAGAACCAGGGCCTGTGATCATTAGGCTGTTTTCAACTGTCTGTAGAAGGCCTCATCAACTTCCACTTCCTAATCAGATGGCCTGTAGGAAACACCCATAATGGTGTCACCCGTACCAGCCTGCCGCTTAATTCTTACCTGTAAGCTCTCGACTCATTCTTCATCATCCCCCTCTGCAGAGCTCAATATATTCCGGTTGCCCTCTCACATAAAGAACAACTCCACCACCT
This sequence comes from Buceros rhinoceros silvestris, assembly GCF_000710305.1. Classification (NCBI taxonomy): domain Eukaryota; kingdom Metazoa; phylum Chordata; class Aves; order Bucerotiformes; family Bucerotidae; genus Buceros; species Buceros rhinoceros. The sequence continues at coordinate 15,010 of NW_010397236.1, forward strand.
TGCCTTGCTGGCTTAAAAAGCCTGTAGCTGTCCACAACAGCATTCCAGTCGTGCGAGCTATCCCATCATCACTCTGTAACTGCAGTGAGATCATGGCCCTGCGACCGCACACAGACCTCTAGTTCTACCTGTTATCTCCCCATGCTGCATGCATTGCTGTAGAGGCATTTCAGAGAGCTAATGGAGCAGGTTTCCCTGGAGCAGTGCAAGAGGATCCACCTTAGCCATACACACCCTTGAGGTGGTTGGCCTTCTGGCTCTCATCTTAGAAGGCAGCTAAGGAACATTTGTTAGTGCTCTGGTTGCCCTGCCTTATTCCCCAGTTGAATGCAACGACATGAGCATTGCCATGTGGATGCTGATGTCAGCTATAGATGTGATGTCAGCTGCCTGGAACCCCATGCCTGACGACAGCATGTCACAGTTGCACTGTAGCCAGCCTAATGTTGCCTGTCAGAAATGGCAGGCTGTCAGGTAATTCTTTGAGCAAGTGTGTGTCTGTTGTGTGGTGTGTGTGGGCACAAAGTATGCAAACATTCACCAGACAGATGTACATGTAGAGTCTATCAGTCCACCAGAAACATTTTCAGAGCAGTTCTAAAGGTATTTTCACTTGAAACCCTCCTCCTCATGTGTTTGCAACTTTCTGAATGAAACATGATATTTGGATGAGCATTTCACGTTCATTCTCATGTCACTGAATTTCTTTTCCCCCAGACATGTCAGTAAGTTTTCACACAGTTCAGAAAAAGTTTGCACCATTTAAGCAAGTTCTTCAGATGATTTTTATTGTTGACTTCAGCTAAATTTAGATTGTAACTTCCTTTCTAAAAGACAAACGTACCTTGGTCACTGAGGGTGATTTAGGGCTTATTAATGCTTCTGTAAGTCAGGGCTCCAGTCCATTTGAACAAGCTACATAAAATTCCCCCAAATCAGTGCTTATTAAAGAAACCCATTTGTTTCTAGCAAAAGGACGCTGAAAAACATGAAAGAAAAGAAAACTGGGGCAGCAGTAAGGAAGTAATACACAAAAGTCATGGCCAGCACTCAAGGGCTTCCACTGTCACCCCTTACAGGAAATAAGGAAACATCTGGTGACAGCAAGGGGCTTGCCTCACTGTGGGCACCCCAAGAGCTGCTCACAAAAGGTAGTGAGACCGGCAGGCTGATTCCCTCTTCTCCGCTGCGTGGAAGAAAGGGATAATTTGCTTGAATGAAGTGCACATTTAATACAGAATAAGATACCTTGGGGGTTCTAAAAATAGTTTTAGGCTGGTGTTTTTTAAGACTCAAGGGAAATACACAAGCATTTCAGGTTTTGTGATTCTGCTGTGGTAAAAAAAGTTGTAGCGCTTGCTACCACATAGGCACTCAATATTTTTGTGAAATCTTCTATCCTGAATTCACAATATTTTCAAATTAGAAGATGTTGTTCTAACCTGTTCAAACCAGGACAACTATGATTTCTAAGAGGTAACCAGCATGGTGTAGAGTCCTCAACTAATACATAAGTGATCCTGATGACAGACTGAGTAACAACTTCCTCTGCATTCGCACCTAATAATCGCATCTTCTAATTTGAACAGGATGGTGAAGCTACATGATCTCAAAAATAGTTTCAGTGGACGGAAGGGCTGGGACCTAAGACCTGGTAAGGAGCAAAGGACCAGAGCAGAAATGCCTGCAGCTGCTAACTTTTAGGCAGGTTTTCCCTCAGTCAAGCATCTACCTTGCTAGAAGCAGTTAGCCAACAGGCACAGCATGAGTCTAGACAAGAACTGAAATGTCACATCTAGGCTCTGATTACTCTGTAACAAATAAAATATTCTCTTTGGTCTACTCCAGACATATGCATAAACATATCAGTAAAATACAGATGATTATGGTGGGTGTAATCTCCTTAAAAGAAATGAAATATGCTTTTCTCTGTGCAAAGCCAAACATCACTGGTGTGCTGCAGTTATGTAGGGTTTACCTCAAAGTGGGGGTGGAAGTTGGGAGTGGAAGAGAGAGACAGCACATGCGAGAGCTGTCAGTGGATAAAAATCAGTCATTTTGTCTGAGTCCAAGAGATCATAGCCCAATTCGATAGAGTGAAGCACGCCTAGCAGACTGTCAGAGTACTAGTTAAAAAGCCACGCAAGTCGTACTGTGTTTTTCAATGACAAAGATTGGATAAACCTTTTCTCTTTTAATAATACAGGTTATTCCTGAATAACACCTTCCTAGCTGCCCGCTATGCCTGTGCAGACTCACACCAGTGATCATGAAGCTATTTTCCCAGCAGGGAGCTTTTCAGCAAGTTGTTTCTATGCGAAATCTCACTTGCAAGTGAGGAAGTCAGTCTACCATAAATTTGAAGGGAGACAAATTGCTAGTGGTGTTATTCCGGTGGTTGCTCTACCTATGCAGCTCTGGTATAAGACAAAACATGACACATCCCTTATAGATTCAGTGCGATACAGTACAAATAATTGAATGCTTTTTGATATTACTTTGTCTTTTTTTAGCATAGTGCTTCATATCTTCAGCCATTTCCACAGTTTTGCCAAGTGTTAACCTTGGTAGAGCATGATGTGCTTCATACATGTCTTCTCCGTGTTGTGTTACTGTATGCATGTTCTGGGGGTTTTCCTCTGTCATAGTCATCATTTTCACATCACATGTGAATCATCATGCCTACTGGCTCCAGTAACCTTTGCTGGCAATAATGGGTAACATTATTACAGCAATCAGTATTTTAGTTAGGATTAGGATTCAAGACCTACAGTTTCTTCTTTCCTTTTACTGAGTGTGCACTTGCTGTCCCTGGAGAATTCTACCTGCTACTCTCAGTGCCATAGACTATCACAGCCTTGATGTCCAGGTGACTTCTGACATAGGTAATATCCTTCATGATATGGCCACTGATTCATAATCAGACTGGCCCCTGCTTCATATTCTCTAGCCTCTGACTTTGTATTCTCTGGCCTATTAGAAAAACCATTTTGAGAGGTTAGTTTGCTTACAAATGTTATAACTTTTTAAAATTACAGATTTTGTGGCACAGCTTTTTCAGGCTAGAAAATTCATTTCAGGCTAAAATTGTGTCACCTATAATCTGTAGACATAGATATTTCCTTTATTCAGCATCATGATTTGATTTAGTGGTCCTGGTCCTGCTACTATTTTCAGTTACCAAAATCTGCTACCTAACTGAATAAGGATGGGCTCAGTACCTTGAAGTTTCTTTTAAAACTTTTTTTATTTTTAGTCTATTTTTGCCATGCTTTTCACACCCCACTGACTGATTCCTTTGTGTGTTTCTTTGAACAGAAATTTTACACTGGTGTAGAACTTCAGAAATACCCTTTCTCTGAATGGGTTTCTTTCGCCAAAACTTTTCTTAAAAGTTCTTAAAAGAATGTTTCCAAAAAAAACACACGAAGGAACAATACTGAAGAGGGTAAGTTGTGGAGATATAGTGCATAGGAGACTCTCTCTAAAGTTGTTTTCGAAATATATTCTGTTAGGAAATGGATTGCTTCTCACCCTTTTTAATTAGCACTTTGCTAACCTTTGGGAAAAACAGACCCAGGGCAAGGCTACGTTAGCTTCCACAGGCAGAAATAGAAGGTATTCATGATTTTCCTAAATGTCTCATTTGCATTTTTACTTCATTTTATATTGTGCATTGGATGTTTCTGTAATAGTTTGCCATTGTGGTCGTTCTGTGGTATTATATCTATCTACCTAGCTCTGTGTGGGTGTTTACATAGAGGTGCATGAGTGTCATCCAGCTTAGACAGATACTTTTACACATCTAAAGAGATTTCTTAAATATGCTAATCAGATATGAAATATATGGTTTATTAAGTAAGTACACCTTCACAGCCTGAACATAAAAATTCTATCAATGCTTATGAACGTATGTAGTACATACATTTCTGTCACATATATTTTCTCTGATTTGGTACATTTGTCCAAGCCAATCTACAGTAGCAGAGAGCAATATCATTCTTTCATGACCTTTCTGGGGCCAAAAGGATGGATATTTTAATATTTATCCCATGATCTGGAATGTTTAGTATATAATTCACTGAAATACACCCATTTTTATGGGTAGAGCAGGAAGCCTACTCACCATTACTAAATTTCTCCCAGACTAGTGCTTTATTTACCAGACTGAATATAAATCTGGAGTGAAATGCAGGATTAGTTTTCAGTAAAAGCTCCCTGATTGTGAATTTTAAGATTCTTCAAAATGCACAGTTTTGTAGTGTCAGCTGCTGTGCCTGGGCCAGTAGCTATTTGTTGTTCAACGCACGCAAGTATTTCTATATGGCTGAACATGTTCATGAAATGTGCCAGCTCAAATATTACATACACGATCTGTTGAGCGAGGGCATAGTTTACCTGGTGTCATAGACTCAACTCTCTTCCCTTAACCTGGCAGATTTTCTAGATGAGAGGTGGCCCCCAGACGGATGTCTGGAAATGCCTACTGTTTCTAGAATATAGTTATAAACTAATATTACTGATACCACTAAGTAAAATAGTTCCTTACATGCATCAGTGCAAAAAACCAAGTATACCCGAGTAGTAACAATGGATCAATGAGGGTGAAAAAAACCACCCCAAAACAACAACAATACATACCAACATTGAAATAGGACCTGAGACACAGACACTTTTGTAAAAGATATCTTCATCGTGGATCCAAGAGAACTTTCTGACATGTTATATAATCTTCTACACAGCCAAGATGAAGTGCAACAAGGGCTTTGAAGTGGTCCTTCTTTTTTTTTTTTTTTTGCTCCTCTTACCTGAAAGATTTGTATTGGTCTTTGACATGGTGACAATCAAAACCAGAAGCAACATACACAGCAGACGGATTCGGATCATTTATCCCCTTTCTTTAAGCAACACAGGGTGGAGGGAAGAGAATTTACTGATTCTTTTCCTTTTGTAAACAATTACATTGACTAAGAAGCATAACATGAGCAAGAAAGATTGCTATCAGTCTCAGCTATTGAACAATCGGAATAAAACAGTTAATTCTGAAGACAAGTCATCAAGACGAGAGAGAAAGCAATTGTGCTGACAACCCACCCCACTCCCCAGAAGATCAGGTTCTTAGGAGCTATATTGTAGTATTGGCTCTGAGTTTATGCCATTTTGGAAGAGATTACCAAGCTGAGCCATCATTGGTCCAAGCTTTGCCGCACTGTTGATACACTCTCGTTGGTGGCAGCAGATCTGCAGGCTTGGTGAAGAGGGAGAGGGATATTGGCCTCACAGGCAGAGTTTGCAGTCAGGGTGCTTTAGAGATGCTTCAGAAAGAGGCTTCCACACTGGACAGAAATGCTTCCATGAAAAGTTTCTTGCCATGTACAACCAGTGTTCTAGGCAGTGCCCCAAAGAAGCCTCCCCTTAAGGTGAGCACCGCACATGCAGCAGTTACCCCAAATCACTATCAGTTATTTCACATTACATCTTTCTGTGAAATTTGTATAAGAACAAAACTTTGAGAGTTTGCAAAATAAATTATTAAATGTACAAATGAGATCTCTATCATCAGCTGATAGTGCCAGATGAGGCCAGGGAGAAATAAGAAGTATAGGCAGACCAACAGATATGTTCGCTGAAGACCTAAAGATGTGTCACTGGTTTGGCCGAGGCTGAGCCAAGGTGTCAGAGGTTGAAAAAGGGGAGCTGTTTCCCACTGAAAGGGATGCCACAAAATAGTGTGTCGGCTGGAAAAGCAAAACCAGCAAAACCACACACAAAAAACTTTTGATACTTGTTAACGGCTTATCAGCACGTTAACGGGCTCATTAAGGCTTTAGTCAGGCAAAGGAAATATGAAAAGGATAGAAACAGAAAAGTTTAATAGAAAAACACCCCCAAAGTAAAATAATTTTCAAAGTTAAACCGGACTGGAAAAGGGAGAGAAAGAGATAAAGGGAGAATAGATAAAAGTGTGCAGTTACACATAAAATCTCCCGATCGAAACGATCCCCGCTTACAAACAACCTCCCCCCCAACAATGGTTCGCCACGCCAGTGAGGGGGAAGGGGAAGGAACAGTCCAGTCCGTTCACCTGACGAAAAAGTTCTCGATATAAGAACTTTCTCCTGAAACAAACCTTTCATGCAAATACAACATAGTCCCTCTTTCCTCCGGAGCGGCTGCAGAGAACTCTTCTTTGCCAAGGGTGGCTCTTCCCAGACTCCCACACACACTCACATCTGCGCCACGGGCCGGCCTGGTCGCGTCCCAAGGGAATA
>NW_010397237.1:0-626 GCF_000710305.1 Buceros rhinoceros silvestris
CCTATACTGCTTACAAGTGTTCCACAACACTGGGCGTGGTCAGAGCTTCCCTGAGGACAATGTTTGCCAGCGTCTGACATGCTGGATGTGTGCGCTTCACCTGGCCAGTCAGCGCGTCATCCTCGCCCATTCAATGCAATTCAGACGCACATTAAAGATCAGCCCCTGAGTGTCATCGAATGGACTGGAACTCAGTGAACAAAACTGACAGGAGGTTGGAGCGATGGGAGGTCAGTCTCTGCTCCCCAGGAACAAGAGGAAACGGCCTCAAGTTGTGCCAGGGGAGGTTGAGGTTGGCCCTGAGGAACCATTTCTTGCCCCTTGGGGTTGTCCTGTCCTGGCCCAGGCTGACCAGGGCAGTGGTGGAGTACCCATCCCTGGAGGTGTTTCCCAGCCATGTCGAGGTGGTGCTGAGGGACAGGGGTCAGTGGGGACCTGGCAGTGCTGGGAGAATGGGGGGACTCAAGAGGATTCAAGGACTTTCCTGAACAAAAGGATTTGTGATTCTGTTCCCAGTCACGGCCAGGGATTGGTTCTGCTTATGCTTGCATCCGTGCAGACCCATGTCACTGCTAATTTCGTGTCCTATTGTGCGGGCAGGAAGGGAGAGGCTGCAGCTGCAGGAC
>NW_010397238.1:0-4539 GCF_000710305.1 Buceros rhinoceros silvestris
ATTTTTATATATATATTTTGTCAAGCACGTGCATTTGCTTTTAACTACAGTCCCAATTAAAAGCAGTATACTATAAATTATCATGAAGTTGTAAAATGCCAGTTAGCTATTGACCGTTGCTTTCTAAATTTTCTAAATTTAAAACAAAAATTAAGTCATTTTGGCCATTGGAGAGAATTTGTTGAAGAATGCTGTAATAAAGGCTAATGATCTGACCACAGCTCACATTGACAGTTCGCTGATGATTGGTGAACATAGACGGAGATGAAGTTTCAGTTCTAGTTAAGTCTATATAATTTTATCCTGAGTCTTTGAGGGTGTTTCAAAAAGAAAAAGTAAGCAAGCTGTGTTCAGCTAGCGGCAGACACCTGGAAGGAAACTTGGATGTTTTGGTTTTCTTTATTTTGTTAGGGTTTTTTGTTTGTTTTGTTTATTTTTTCTATTTTTCTTCTCTTCAGAAGATCATCTTGTTTTATATTGTGGTATAGGAGAAAGAACGAATTTCTGTACCCAGTGAAAACTATTTAGTATTGGTTTTAAGGAGCAGTTTTAGGAAATTTTTTTGCTTTGGCACATTAGACACAATTGTCCAGTGAGTAATGCATGTAGCAAGGAAAAGTGGTTGGCAAAGGCAGAACTGTTCCTTCAGTGATAACTTCTGTCTATTGATATAGTGGTAGTTTGGGGTGGGGGGGCTTCTTTTTCCCTGGATTTTTTTTTCTCCACCCTGGCTTTTGACTCTGTGTTCATATTTCACATTCAAACAGCTTGTTACAGAAGTAAGACTTCTGTTTGGTCTTCCACTGTTATCTTGTTAGGTCATTTATAGGGTGCACATTTGAGTGTGCTCTTATCTGTGTTGTAATACTTGTAGGTGTATTTGAGATCTTCTATTACAGTGACGTCATTGATTATTAGCATGTTTTCTCCCTTCTGAGAAGAAAAACAAAAAACGGATTCTAGGAGGACTGAGGGAAGGTTAAAAACTACTTTAAAAAATCGCTTTTTTTCTAATCTGTAATACTGGCCATATAGAAGGATATTACAGACTTAGAGGAATTTTCAAAAGGATATTGAGAATGAAGAGGTGGAGATAATGGACTGAAGGAAAAGTTATTAAAGAAAAAAAAGGCTTCAACAGGATAAATTGGGAGACCTTTCTGTTTCTATTACGTAACAAGATGTCGCAGTTATAAAAAGCATCTCAGAGGTTCCTGCGACTGATACAGCCTCGGAGAAATGTAAACCCCGCTCCCCTCCCACCCCATCTGCAGAACGGGATGCGGACCGGGTCTCCGAGGAACGCCTTAGGTTTCCCGCGTTGCTGCAGGGGCTCCGGGTTGGGCATCTGCAACCTCGTTCGCTTTTCCCCTCGCCAAGGGCTCTGTTGCCTCGGTGTAGGATTTGGGGGCTTGCAGCCAGGTTGCCCCGTCTGCAGGTTAAAACTTAGTCAAAACCATCCCCGCCGGTGATCGGCAAAACAAAAAGCTCTACCTGCGTTGCAGAAGAAATCTTTTCACTGCTCCAGAAACGGAGGTAGCTGCTACCTCTCTCCCGCTAGGAAGTCAAACGGACGCGACCGAAAGCCACGTGAATTGCAGCTTTCCGTAGGGTTAGTCTGCAGAGGCAGTTGGTGGGCATGTCTCAGCTCCAAACAGAAGCAGAGGGGCCGGCACTTCCTGCTCCGCCCGTGAGGCGGCGGTTTCGCAGTGCCGGCGGGCGGAGTGCCTGCCCTTTGTGCCCCGAAGAAGGGGAGGGAGGGGCAGGGAAGTTTCTCGCTCCACGTAGAAGCTGCTGTTTTCAAACTATCACACAAGAGAACAGCGTTATGTGAGCTAATGGTAATAAATTTTGGTGATCGTAAGTCAATTTAGGGCCTTGCTGGGAATAGTAGTCTTGCTCCAGCTTTCTTTGGTATCTCCTGGTGCTCTTCTCTCCTTACAGCAGTTGTAGTGTGAGTTCATCAAGATAGTGTGACAGAAACTAATCTGTAACAAAACAGCATTTCCACTGAATTAGTGGAATGAACCTGCTTTCATTTGAGGCTATGGGCTTACAAATTCTGTAACAGCAGAAAAGATGGAATCAGCTGCCCTAATCTGACAGTAGGAGTGTGCTGCTTTTAAGTGATGATGCACCACCCCCCGATGTTTTGGTAGAAAACCACTGCATTGAGAATAACATTGATATTTATTTTCTGTCTGTTTGATTAAAATCTGAGGTGTTAGGTTATGTGATAAAAGTGGGTTTGCACACTCACAAAGGAGCAGAGAAACAATTGAGGGCCGTGCTTGAGCCCTTTGCATGACCAGTCAGCATGTCAAAGGCCTGGTCTCTCCAAATCCAGAAGAGCTCAAGAGCACAAAGGTGGGCAGTGGGTGGTACTCCAAATTAGGGACTCAAAAGTGGGGATACAGCCTGTCTGGAGACCCACTCAGAGCTGTCCTGGCAGAGTGTCAGCTCTAGTGTCCAGTCATGAAACCCTTCAAGATGAATCAACATAGCAGGACCTTTTGGTCTCAGAGAAATTGCTGCCCAGAGGTGTGGGACATATTATAGGTGCAAGCATTTGGGGTTTGCTAAGGCAGCTTGTCGGTTTTTTAGGGGAGGAACCAAAGTCAGGGGAAGGGATGGAGTGGTGTGATTTGAGGATGAACAAGGGTGGGAAAATAAGAGGGATGACAGGTTAGAAAAAAAGTTAGTAATGTGCAAATAGAGTCATGGTCAGTATGCTTGTCTGGCCATGTGCTGTGCTGGTCAGCAGAGTCAGTTCTGTCTACTTGTTAAATTCCTTTATAACTCTGTGGTGAGGGCTGTGTTCTGTGTGCATGTGTGTGCATGGGGTCCTGTTGCCTCTGGGAATCCTGTGTCTAGGACACTAGACAGTGTACAGACTGATTCCACCTGCTGTACAGACTGTCTGATTCCATGTTCCATAGGAGGAACCTATGCTACTTGTAGTGAATCTTCTCATTGCTGGACTTCCATTCTGCCCAGCCACAAGGGAGTGGGTTGAGGCTCTTTGCGCTGTTTTTGGGTGTCTCTCTGATCTGTGTGGCTGCCCATGTGTATAATTATATGTGTGGTATATAGGTGCGCTTTGTGTGCTTGTGTTTAGTGGGAATATATGCTTAACCTCACTATGGTTAAGCATGGTCGTGGTACACTAATGGACATGGGTATGATGCGTGGAATAACTCCGCAATCAAAATTAACTGAGGAGCAGGTATGTTTATTCAGCGCTGGGTGCCGCGAAGGGTTAAGTATCCTAAAGGTGCATGCACACCAACGCAGCTCAGCTTGGTAAACGCTTCTTATTTAAAGCAACAAGACATACATATTCAAAAGATTGTTTCGATACCTTTTATATATGCATAACCCTGTCCCGCTTCTGATGTAAATTAGGTCTCCTCCCCTTGCACAGGCGCGGTGTGATTCCTCGAGGGTCTTTTTGATGGTCTTGGGGATGAAGTAAAGTCTTCCTCACATCTGCACTTTTAACCTCATGTTTAGCAGCATGCGCAGTTCGGGGACAGCTGGGCAGTGTCTCTCTCCCAAGGCCAGTTTGAGTAACTTCTTTCTCCGCATTCATGATTTATTGCATAGAAATGACACTCCTTTTCCGCCTTATCTTATCCCAAACAATGAAGCAGTCTTTTAAGTGGTAACAACCCTCAGTTTTTGAAGTGATAACAACCCTACTCAAGTCCTGCCAAAGGCAGGGAATTGTGTTCTTGTTTCTTCTGACTAAGGACAGAGTTAGCTAGCTAATGTTTGAAAGACAAAAAAAACATATTACACATTTCAAAAAGATATTTTCAGATTTTGTTCTACTTTCCCATCTCAGGTACGTGGAGCTGCGGCTGCCTTGCCTTCCTCAGTCTGCTTGATCTGGCTAGATTTTTCCCCAATACAAGGTTTTAAGCTCTTCTGTGTGGTTGTATCTTTAAAGCATGGAGCTTCTGCCTTTTTTGAGCATAAGTTAATTACAATGAAGGAAATGTGTAATCTTTCAGAATCAATCAATGATGTTTACCCAGTTTGCTCCTGTCTCTTACAACATTATTTGTACATCTGTTTGTCAAATGAGGAGATGAAGGCCATGTGACTTGCATTTTGTCAATAGGAGAAAAATTGTGCCCTAATTTTGCTAAGATTTGCTGATGGGATGTAAGAAATATTTTTATTTTGGTCTTGTCAGAATTACTCAGAGAAGTTACTTAGAGATGAGCACTCGTGTAATTCTGTAAGATTGAATGATTTAATCAGGAGGACTGCAAATGTAGAAAAACATCCGTATGCAAGAATTGTGTTTTTTGGTTTTTTTTCATTATTCAAAAAATCCCCGTTCTGCTGTGCTCCTGAGATGTAGAAATTTCCCTCTGTGGCTGTATGAAATTGAAGACCAATCTGCATAAAGTTCTTTTAACTGACTTTGTTTTAAAGGCCTTTCTTTTGTTTGGAACCATGTGTTTAGGTGTGTAACAAAATAATAATAAAACAGACAGATCTGATAGTTAGAATCATAGAATCATCTGG
>NW_010397239.1:0-5149 GCF_000710305.1 Buceros rhinoceros silvestris
GGGAAGTTTTGGCTAACCCAGGACACACAGGCAGGCAAAAGCTCTGCTCTAATAAATTGTCCTCATCATGACGTTTTGTATCACTGTAAAGGGAATGGGAATCATGTCTGACCTGTAATCAAATTTATACAATAAGAAACACCAAGAGTAAAGAGGTTTAGATCTTTAAACTGAATCAGATCATGTGTACTAACATTGAAAGCAACAAAAGCTAAAGCTAAAATAAGGAGATAATCATATTTGTTTTCCAGGGATCAAGTAAATCAATGCCAAGGGTGAACAAGGAATTCCTTCTCCTTCTGTTCAGGATTGCAGTCTGTAGGTTCACTGTCTTTGCCTGATACTATATTCAGAGCCAGGATAAATCTGTAGTTAGTCTGTTATCTACCGTGTTTCAAAATGTATTGATGTTTTGAATTGTGAAACAAGTATTAATTCATTTTCCCAGAAACTTGACATGGAATGACTCGATAAATACCATTCACTGGCATTTTTTCTGCTTACTCAGTCTTTTGAAGGTAGTAATATGAAAAGCACGCAGGCTGATACAGCCTCTATCCAATATCCTCAGCTGTAGAAATCGATACCCACTTTGATGCATTGGTGTTCTGCACCAGCAGTGGCCTCGCACTAGTACCATAAATACTGTGCTTCCTGTAACATTTTTATTTGAAAATTACATAGCGTATGTCCATTGGAACTCACTATTTCCTGAACAACTGCAGGTTTTTCTGATGAAGTCAGAGAATTTTATTCCATTTTTAAAAACAAATTTCTGTGGGAGTTACCTTCTAGCTGAGCTAGTTGAATAGGCAGAAAGCCTTACATTCCCCCATCCCACACTGAAAATTCTGTAATAAGAACAGATGCCCTATCAATCCCATGCGTTCTATTCCGCACATCGGTCGAAATGCAAATACAGTGGCACGAAAGCCTTCAGTCACTACCTGTAAAAGTAGTTTGACAGAAATTTTAAGATGTAGGAAGCAGCATGGAAATCAGCACATTTCAGTTGTAGTTCATCATGCAATATACCTGCTATAAATCTACATTGTATATGTTCATGTCACAAGGGAAGACAGTTCCATTTGCAGTGTACACACACCTTTATTTCCAGGTGATTCACTCACAAATAGTGACTCTCTGTTCAGAGGTAAGACTGGAGGATGTAAGAATGGAGGAGGTAAGACTGGAGGATGTAAAACCATCATGAAAGAAAATTCAGTAGAGAGTATTATTTATGCCAAGGTACATTTATATTGGGGACATGCAAATCATTGCACATTAAATTGAAGAAAATCAGACCCAAAGTGATGTAAGCATCAACATTTCTGATACCATGCAGTCTGCACAGGGCCGTAGATTTTCCTAGCCCCCTCAAAAGCTGAAATTCCTCATACCTTTCTATATACGTAAACATATACAGAATTCTCTGTGTCTTGTGCATATTTAAAGAAATATGGAAGCTCAAAGAAATGAAGGAAGACTGAAAATGAGAGCACAATAGCACTTTTTTTTTTTACCTCAGTTGAGGCTTCTCAAGATTGTTCTATCCAAAACTCTCTTAATTAGGTATATATACTCATATATGCATAGTGCAAATAACTGAAATCAATCCAAGATATTGTGGGCAGACTTGGCAGGTCCGAGGGAAGGCTAACTAGCCAAGTTTGCCCTTCAAAGAAATGGAAAAGTACAAGTTAGCCAGTGGTAAACAAGCATACAGGAGGTGAGTCTCGTGAGCAGGAGGTGTGTTGTCTGGGCAAAGCAGAAAGGCGGAGTCAGTGCATGGTTGGAGGGTCGACTCATCTCTGGGCCTAAGAATGAACTTGAAACCAATCAGAAGAGGCATGTGGAATAAACACTGTACTAGAGGATGTATAAAAAAAGGCTGTTGACTAAGAATAAAGGTCTTTTGTTCTGCACAACTAAAGTGTGTCGAATTGTCCGCTCCTACTCTTGTGACAAGATATGAAGACATATAGGATGCTTTCTGTGGGGAGTTGGGCAGATGGCATTTGCTTCTGACATTCCTTAGTCCAAGGAACCAGAATTCTAATAAGCAGTATCGAAAAGGAGAAAAAAAGGAAAAAACAAAACCAACAAAAACCAACCCTACAACATCCTGCCAAAAATCCAACACAAAATGACAAACAAGGAAGACAAATCAACATTAACTAGGAGTGAAATTCAGATTTCAGACTGTGTTTAATAAGACTTAAAAATATGTGTTTTCTGGGAGCAATTAATTCTAGAGCTAATAAGCAACAGCCTCTGCTAGCCTGTACTGGAGACAAGGAGAAACTGCTCCTTCTGGTGCAGTGTGGTGGTTCCAGGAAACTATTCAGACATCTCTCTAGTTCTGGTTCTAGTTCCTGTCCCAGTATGATTGTCAACTGTATCCTGGGCTGCATCAAAAGAAGCGTAGCCAGCAGGCCAAGGGAGGTGATCCTGCTGCTCTACTCTGCTCTGGTAAGACCTCACCTGGAGTACTGTGTCCAGCTCTGGAGTCCTCAGCACAAGACAGGCATGAACGCGTTGGATAGGGTCCAGAGAAGGGACACAAAAATGATCAGAAGGCTGGAACACCTCTGCTATAAATAAGGACAGGCTGAGAGAGTTGTGGTTGTTCAGCCTGGAGAAGAGAAGGCTCTGGGAGTACCTTATTGCAGCCTTTCAATACTTAAAGGGGGACTGTTGTGAAAGGACGAGGGGTAATGATTTTAAACTGAAAGAGGGGAGGTTTAGATTAGATGTAAGGAAGAAATGTTTTACAATGAGGGTGGTGAAACACTGGCACAGGTTGCCCAGAGAGGTGGTGGAAGCCCCATCCCTGGCAATATTCCAGGTCAGAATTGGTCAAGGTTGGATGGGGCTCTGAGCAACCTGGTTGATTTGAAGATGTCCCTGCTCACTGCAGTGGGGTTGAACTAGATGGTCTTTGAATGCCCCTTCTAACACAAACCATTCTATGATTCTATGATTCTTTCACATTTCTGTTTCCATTCTTCTTTAGCTAGTTGTAATAAAAATAGGGTTCACCTTTTGATTCCAGTTACTCCACTGTAAACTTGATGAAGCTTCTTCACCAATGCAAATGACTAAATTTATGTCAGTGCAACTGAATATAGTAAAGTGTGGCAGGGCAGTCGAAAAATGTAGGATAAAATGAAGCATGTTGCTCACAAAGTGTTATAAATTTATGACTTAACTGTGGTGCCAAGAGTAATATACAGTTGCATGAGCTCTGTTGCTATATATGCATGTTTCTCTTCTTTTTAAAAAAGGTGATAGCTAAGAATTCAGCAAAAAAAAGTGTTTCTTCTTCATTTCTCTGCTAAGTATATGGTATGTTGTATATATAATACATAGTATATATGATGGATAGGGTATATAGTATATAGTAGTATAAAGTAGTATATAGCATATAGGAGTGTATAGGAGTATATACTAGGTAGTATATACTATATAGTATAGGACCAGAGCTGATGATCTAACAATATGCCAGAAAATGCTTGATTGCTGTGACTTCTGCTTTTTTTTTCCCTCCACATATGTACATGTATACAAGGACATGTACAGAAAATATTTAATATTTCTATTTGCCATTTCTTTCCTGAGTTCAACTTTCATTATAGAGCCTTTCTAGAGCCATTTTTATGAAAGCAGTCAGCTTTCTCTAGCAATGTCTCACCTCGATCTAAAACAAATGGAAAAGCTCTATGTTCCTGATAAAAAATAGAACAACTGCGTTATGCAGTGAATAATACATGGTGCACTTTAGAGAGGTGAACGTTGGGGTATTTTTCTGTTGGATGTTTTATGTTCAATCTCACCAACCTCCCTGAGGCTTTAATTATCAAGGTATTTGTTAGTAAAAGTGTTTGATTACAAAGAATTAAAGCAACACCTATTTGACAAAGAAAACTCCAAAACAACAACTAGAAGTTAAAAAAAAAAAAAAGAAAAGAAAAAAAAAAAGGCAGCAAGCTTTTCCCGGTTATGAAAATCTGGGGATTATCCTCCTCTGCAATAACTGCTATGATCAGAGGCACTGTCTTCTCAATCATACAGCTACTAAGGATAAGACCCAGGCTGGTCTAACTGGAAGAACAGCTCTCGGAGTCCTGTTCACACCCAGTTCTTTAGGTAACAGCCAAACCTCTTCTTACTGGCTTGGGAGCATGCTTGAATATTGATTAAGATGAACCTTAACACAATGTTCTGCCTCTAAATCTCATCACTGTAAAAGAAGTTAAAATATACTAATAAATTTATCTACTTCTTTTCAGATTGTATTGTCAAGAATTGTGTACACTTTACCTGAGGAGTGTTCTGGTTTCAGCCAAGTCTTGTTAGCAATTAATTGTCAGTACTGTAGGGGTTACTAATATAATATCACCACTATCACATACAGTTTGTTTTATAATAACTCGATGATCCAAATCAGTTAGCTCTTTCTGCATTTGAACAAATTATGTGGCAGACTCGATGTTTACTTTCAAAAGTTAATACCCTTAAACTCTGCATAATTACTCCACATGACAATTCATTTGTCAAGCCACATTAAAACTGGAGTCTTGCAATCTATTTCAGTAACTCCTAAATGTGTATCTTAAAATGGAAACGTAAAATGCTCCAGAAGAACCATGAAACAGATTGAAATCAGAACACTGACTACCTGTTTTGCTAACACAAAATGCTGCTTGTAAAACATCAAGTCATTTTTACACCTCAGCCTTTTATTTTGTTAGTAACGGGGATTCTCTAAAGGGCTTATAAAGAGCTTGTAGAAGCACTGAATTGTTAGGATTTTTATCCAACCATGTGTTGAATATCCTGAATCCGTAAAACTGTTGCAAGAACAGACTCTCATGTAGGCTTCGTGTTTATACTTTTTTTGTTATTTGTTCTGTTTTGATCTGATCAGAAATATCATACAACCATTTGTTCCTCTCCTGGCTACAGATGAGAGTGAATTAACCAAGCTGAGAAAAAAAACAAAACCAAAAAAACCCCCAACGATTTGTTTTCTTTCCAGTTCTCTGGCAGAGGTACATTCAGGCTCTGTTAAGGCTTAGTATCCGGGGAACAGAGGCAGCTTCTATCTCACCTAAACTGTTTTACCCAGTTCAGTTGTGTGTCCCGG
>NW_010397240.1:0-4368 GCF_000710305.1 Buceros rhinoceros silvestris
GCCGGCCCAGCCCTAACCCTTGACAGTTATATCAACAAATATATACAAAAACAAAGGCACATGCAAGTCAAGTATGAGGTCTTGCAAATGACTACTAGCTAGTTTAATGCTCTCACCATCTGCAGAGAGACACGGAAAACATCTTAGAAAAACATTTCTTAGAAAACATTTGAACTGACATTTGGAGCAAACAGGTTACGAGAAACAGGATCACAGACTCAAAAATCACAGAATGGTGGGGGTTGGAAGGGACCTCTGGAGATCATCCGGTCCGACTCCACTGCTATAGCATGTTCACCTAGAGCAGGTGGCACAGGAACATGCCAGGCGGGTTTTTAATAACTGAGGAGAAGGTGACTCCAGAACCTCTCTGGTCAGCCTGTTCCAGTGCTCTGCCACCCTCAAAGTAAAGCTTTTCCTCATGTTCAGATGGAACTTTCGTCTTCCACCTTCCTGTTGACTGCAATCAATGGGGAAATGATCACACACACACGTAGTTGTGTGTGGTGAATGTCCATCTATGTACACTTATATACGATGGGGATATGGAAATACATTTATATAATACTTGTGTATTATCCTTGCTTGTAAGCCTATATTTTATAGGAATTCATTATGAAACTGTTATAAGATAAAGGTTTTATTTTGTCATCAGAAATTCTATGACGTGTATAAAGTTAGTATTTACAAGATTTTAGGTTGGTTGTAGAAACTTGGCTTACGTAGAAGTAATTAATTTTGCTCAACTGGATTTTATGAAGTGCTTTTTGTGATTGCAACAGTGTGAGATATTTGATGTAATTTAACTGTGGATTTCCAAGGGGGGGGTTACTGTCTGAGATAGAGTTGCCTGTTTTCGAGCAAGTGAACTATTATACAACATTATCTTTTATGTTACTGTGTAATGAAATGCTATAATTAATACAGGCCTCTACCACTCTGAATATCGTACAGTACAATATAAAATAAATTACCAGAAAAGAACAGCATTTTTCTAATCCTAGGTGCTTATATAAAGCATTTTGGATTGTTGCATTTTAAGGAAGTGACAATTATTCTCTCCATATTCACTTGATTCATGAATAGTGCCATTTTCAAGCATTTGTATTTGGTTAACAGTGCTCAGAGAAAAAAAAAACCCATAACAAATAGTCAAGTGGCTATAAACCAGATCCTTCCATGCTGACAGACTAATTAATCTGATCAGTCTTGAACACCACTGTTTGTCATGTGAGCAGTCAGCATTCAGCAGCAGCCAGCTACAGCGGTCACCTATAAACTCTCCCCGGTTGCCTTAGGGCTTCATGCCGCTCTCACCAAAGCCAAAGGCAAAATCTTTACTAATCCCGGCTTTTAGAAAATCAAGTAACATTGGCTCAGTAACTGCCACTTTCCCATGAAATCAAATACAAAATTGTAAGCTGGAAATTTGCACCTCAAATGCTGAATCACAGAGTTCCCAAGGACGACCGCATGTCATTTTGCCTGGCAGGAACCTGCCCACCCAGGAGTGGTTCGGGAGCTGGAGGAGGAACCTGACCTTCTCTCAGCTGCCTTGGCACAAATTACTGAGCTGTGCAGAGCCTTGGCCAGGCTCATGTGGCCATACCCAGCCTGCAAGGAGTGCGAACAGGTAGCACGGGACTATTAGTGCGTGGATGTTAAGTGATCACAATTAAATAGGCATGCCATAGTGTGTTAACAGCTCAGATTTTTTAGAAAGTCTACAAGAAAAGTACATTCCCAACAATTCAAAAAAAAAAAAAAAGGCAGCCAAAAATGCTGCTCATGAAACAACAAATACCGTAAATACAAGTTTTAAAATTTCTTCAGTTGATGAGTAATCTTTCTCAAAACTCATGCTGCAGGTCACAGCAACAGGCTGGTAATTTTTTGCCATTTGAACAAGGAATTGTGTACAGAGGCAGAGGGATCTTGTACTAAATTCCTATCATCCTGAGAACACAGCAATATGCTACCCGGAATAATAGGAAAAACATAAAATCAAGTTATAATTTTTCCATTTATTTATTTATTTTGACTGAATTCTCATTAAATTTCATATCACATTATGAGCAGCAATTGCTGCTATAGAAAAGCAACAACCTAGAGCATCAGATATTCTCTAGTGGGTCTTTCAGACCCAAACCTGCTTAGCTTTTAAGATTAGACAAGATCAAGCCTACTTAGACAAGGAAGGCCATCTGTTTTCAAGAATCCAGCTGCTATCCCTTCAAACACAACTCACTGTAGACTCCTGTAATTTATTAATCCCAGGATAAACCTGTAAGTCTGCAATATCATTATTTGACTTCTTTATACCATTAGCTTGAACATTTTATCAACCACTGTGCAGGTAACAGTCAAAGAGCTAAGGAGATTTGTCAACCCTCATAATTAATATCTCCCTTCTTTTAAGTTACCAAGACTCCAGTTTAGCAAAGACTTAAGCACTTTCTGTATGGGGGCAGTTTGGAGGAGAATATTAAAGACTGGCACATGTTGATGATCCTTTCAATATCTGGGACCTATATTCAAGAGGTTGCATGTGGATAATTGTTTTTTAAATTGGTCCATACACGCACACACAGAGATATGTGAGCATGACATACGTGATGCTATTTTGCTATTTTTAAATTCATGATTTCTTCTTCAGAAAGGGCAAAGCTAAAGACTCCACTCAACCCAGGTGAAACTGGTATTTTTTTTTTTAAATCAAACACGTCTGGAGTTGTCTCAGCCCCCACAATTTATGTGCTGGATTTAAAAGTGAAAAATGCTATTTCTCAGTCAGACAACTCCGAATTGGCTAAGTGACTGGATGGATGTTAATAAAACTTCCCCTTCGTCTGCAAAATGATTGTGTCTGGTCCCAGGTGGAGCGTGATAAATCAATGCAAACCCTACTTTTCTCAGAAAGTTGTGACTGAAAATCAGGGCTTAGAACGTAAGTGCTGTGTTAGTTGAGGTTTGAGAGTGTTACTGCTATGATGGTGCAATCCACGTGCTAAAAGCATATCTAACAAGATAAAATAAAACCACCTTTTAATATATGCACAAGTATATAGTTGACAAATGCACAACTGTTAGTCCTTAAGGTGTATTTTCCTGGGAAGCTCCGAAGGAGTCTCTCACTCAGGTTTCTCACATAATTATGTGTCTTCTAAGACCAACACAAAGATGTGCAGATTGTCGAACCTTCTTTGCCTGAGCAGAGCCAGTGGTTGTACTCTGCCATGCTTTCTGCATAGAAAACGGCAGGAGGAAAAGGTGGGTTGGGGGTTTCCATTTTCAGGCTTTTCCTTTCTGGGTCTTCCCAGATGTCTTTTTGAAGGAAAGTAAGCATTCAATAGTATGTTGTCTTAGGTAACTTCTGTCAGTTCCTTCAGCCTCCCTGGCCTGTATGTCGATGAAGCACTCAATCTCATGGAGCTGCTCTTACTGTCACACTCTCGGCTCTCCCCTCTCTGCTAGCCCATCCTCCTCCCCCACCCCACATAAAATGAACTCATGACATATTAAGCATCTTCAGGCTGAGAAAGCCAGGGCACTCTCAGCATCTACAAATGTGGTGAAATGGGTGGATCATTAATTAGCAGCAGAAGGTGGCTTCACCTTCGCAGGTGGCTGAGCAAAGTGCTTTCAGATCATCTAAGCTGCTGCTAGCAAGCGCTTGGTTCTCTGAAGTAATTGTATACCATGCAGCATTGCAAACTGTAAGGGTTAGAAATCTTATATTTTATTGGAATTCGCTATCTACTTGTTTGGAAACTTTTTGAACTATATATTCAACTTACTCCTGAAACAGTAAGTGCTAGAATTCTCTCTCATGTTCTTTCTCTCTCTCTTTCTTTGACTGGCATGTGGGAATTTTACAAGAGACATGATTCTGGAAGCTAATGTTTTGGATTTACTCAGAATGCTGAAGAACTGACTAAAAAAAAAGTTAAAATGTATATTGATAGTTAAGAATTCTTCCAAACCAATATAAAAATAATTTCATTTGTGGTTAGGTCACATTGTTTCATATCAAGTGTAATACAAGGCAACATGCAGGAATTGCCAATTGTAAATCCCTGTTAGCAGTGGGGAAGCATCCTCCACTCTTCTGTACGTCATTTCCTGGCATCAGATGTTCTAAAAGGTTTTCAGGTAAACTCAGTGAGGCTCAGCATACGTACTTCAGTTGTGAAAGATCAGCTTACAAAGCATGCTGTATCATCTTTGTTATGCTAGTAATTGTGGACATTTGTCTATTTAACCGGTTATCAAAATGTAGTAAACAATGAAACTGAACCCCAAATACATTTAAACTAAAACCTGATTCAGTTTGTGTCCTGGTTTCAGTTAGAACAGAACTCGTTCTGC
>NW_010397241.1:0-2027 GCF_000710305.1 Buceros rhinoceros silvestris
ACCGCTCTTTTTGAGAATTCAAAGCTCATGCTGAGCTAAAGTATGATTTGATGGCCAATAGCAGTTGGAAGATTTCATAGTCACTCAGAAATATACAATTGCATTGCAATCTTGACACTCCCGTAAGAAACAGCAGTAGCGTTTTAATCTGAATGAGGCTTGTGGTTTTGGAGAGTTCATATACAGTGTTTTGCTGAGCATCATGGAGCAGACTAAGAGTGCATAAACAGATAAAGCTGAACCAAAAGCTCCCCAGGGAGGCGCGTAATGAGATTGAACTGCAAGGGATTATAAAGTCCTTGTGACCAGAGAGAGCCATCCCAAAACCCACCAAAACACAGGCAACTGGATGACGGGTTTTCTGCACCAGATATTTTGGCCTCCAGACTAGCTCCTATCATGTCACTTCACTTGCTAGTGTAGGCACGGACCTAGAAATCCATTGGTACAACTGTTAACTTGATCAGCAAATAATATATATGTGTTATTGACTGTTCTGTGTAAACATTGTTGAAATACCTTTCTTTCTCGGACAGAGATTCTGTCATTGGTTTTCATTTTGAGGTTTTCACAATGTGTTCATAATGGCTTTGCAGCAAGAACAATAAAATATCAAGAAATAATAACCCAATCTCAACATTGTTGAATTTTACTATTCACTTGAAACAAATCAGGTTAACTCTGAATATTCAAGCAAGTCCAGTACAAATTTATTGGATTTTGAGTATTTCGTTTGATCACTTAAATACTGGTCTTGTTTGTCTTCATCAGTTGTAAAACAAGAAAGTTACTTTGTCCACACTTTGTGTGTGTGCTTGTATGAGCGAGAAAGAGCAGGGTGAGTTTTCCAGGTTATTATTTTCAATTCTTTAGGCAAAGACAAGGGAAACATGAAACTTTATCTCAGATTTATTTTATAATATCTTAATTTCTACTATTTAGGCAAGACTATTTTCCCAAATAGAGCAGATTTCTACCTAATAAAAGGCGATTAAGGAAAACAAGTATAAAATCACCATGATGGATTCCAAAAGTTTCCACATATTCACAATAAATCACAAGTAGACAGATGATGACAGTTTACTAGAAACTGTTTTTTTCCAGATAAAACTGTGTATTCTCATAATTACATCTTAGCAGTAGACTGTCAATTTTGACGTATTTTTGTTAAGAAAATCAAAACACTATAAAGTCAGATGTTCCAAACATCAAAAAAATCATGCTATTCTATTTCTATTGAAAGCCTGTTTCAAAATTTATTGAAGATATTAATAATAAAAGTAAAATACTCAAATCAGTGACAAAATTTTTATTCACATAAAAATGTTGCATCTGGTTATTTTATTTTTTTTCCCCAAATAATTCATTAGTAGGAGTTGTTTTATTTTTATGCCAGGTCAGAATGAAACTATATATATAATGGAATTTTCTACAACACTGAAATGCCAATATCCTTCAGGCACATATTTTAACTACTGGCCACTTAAGAATGCATTGTCCTGAACTACTTATCTGAGAAATTTCTTCTGTGTCACCTCATTATTTAAGGTTCATATACCAGCATATTAGTTCTAGGTGCAAACTGGCAGCTGACCATCAAGACTTCTAATAAATTCATTTGTTCTAAATTTTTTCTGTTCATTTTGTTCTCATCGGCTGGAGAGTTATCTAGTGTATAGTATCTTTTTGCACTGATTTTCGTGGCACTATATCTTTGCCCAGTTTAATGATTAATATTTAGTGTTTTCATTAAATGGAAGTGATTATGCTGGATACTTTACCCTGCAGGAAACAGACACATGTTATGGATTAACAGATTTTGCAGTCATTAAAAAAATCTCAATGTAATCAACTGATTCAACATCACATTTTTGCTGGCCTTTGACATAGATATGTAAGATCCAATGGAACCACATTGTCCCACATACTGCTTTTTAATCTTTCAATCTTATGAAAGTTAGTTCCACTGATACTGTCACTCAAATCAAGTTATTCATAGAATCATCTGATCGGAAGCGAGATTTAAG
>NW_010397241.1:2140-3085 GCF_000710305.1 Buceros rhinoceros silvestris
CCAACCTTTCAAATTTCCCTTCCCTCCCCTCCCCCCCTTCCCTTATTTATAGAAATCCATGTACTTATTTGGTCTTGATCTTGCTCTTTATTCTACATCTTCTTCTCAAATGTGATTTTGTTTTGTTTGTTCTTTGCTGACTTTTCCTGACATTTTTATGCCTAACTTAGCCTTTATTTGTGTAAAGACAACCCGAGTGACTTCAAAATTATATCATGAGTAGTTTTAAGTAACTTTATCTCTTCTCAGTTCCCTATGCAAGTTTAAGCACTGGTTCCACTTTGTATTGTACAGCTGTCCCTCACTGTGCGGGCTCTGTTTACTCCAAAAGTTTTCTCTAATACCAAAAGTTTAAATCTCTACTTCCTTATAAGGATTTTCTTTCCCTTTGATATCAGAAACATGAAGCAAACATCGTGGCATTTTGACTTTCTCCATCCTGTCAAAAGGATTATTATGTTGCTCCCCTGACATGGTCTTTCTTCTGTTATTAGTAGTTCTGTGTATATAATCACTATTATCTTCCCAAGTACTCCCCAGATTACCTAGGTGCCATAAGAGCTCTGTCTTTTGCTCCTAACAGATGCACCACAATGTGCATAAGCCTCTGTGCAGCCCTCAGTGATATCTTAAACTCAGTTATCCATATATCAGTGCTGCCCTTTTCTATCATCACAGACATTAAGATCTTGACATCTCCATCAGATACTATTGCTTGTGATATTTGTTGTATAATATCAAAAATCCAGCACTCTCTGTGTATTACAAAATATATGCAAGAGATTCATAAAAGTTCACATAGCTGTGAACTTGCTGACCAATATCATGCTTAAGAAGTGCAGTCAGAGATCCTGATATGCACTTCATTTCTTTCCTAGACTTGGCTTTCTTTTTCTTTTTTTTTTTTTTTGGGGGGGGGGGGCAAGGGGTATCATCTACCTTACT
>NW_010397241.1:3134-19818 GCF_000710305.1 Buceros rhinoceros silvestris
TTTTTTTTTTTTGGGGGGGGGTGGCAAGGGGTATCATCTACCTTCATTGTGAACTTACTCAAATGTCAGTGGTTTTCATTTTTTAGAATTTAGATTATTTTGGTCTTCTCTGATCAGGCTGATTGTTTCTGGAAAATCTATTCCTGGTGTAAATGCTAAAAAACATGCCTGAAGATTGTACATATAAAGTGAATCTACTTTTTAATTGTATTTGCAGGTAACATAGTTCAATTGTTTGAGTATTACAATGCCTGCCTCCACATTTTCTAGCTAATGTGCTGCCTTAAAACACTAGGGTATAGTTTTACCTTTTTAAACTTTAAGGGATGGATTTGCATCCTTCAGAAACAAATTCTACATGTAGAAATATGAAACATTACTAGTCCTTATTCCTGAAATTCATAATTTATTCACAAGTCACCTATACCTTATATATTATCTTGTCTTATTAATATATAAAAAATTAGAGTTTACTATTTTTTTCTTATGAGCCCCCTCAATTTACTAGGCCTTTGTCTCAGTAACTCAGTATCTTTGTTTAGCTGTTTATTAGTGCCTGTGAAAGGCTTTATTCTTCTTTGACGATTCATAAATGAGTATAAGGTCATGTACAGCTTAAAGGGGGAAAAGACCACAATATATCTAGCTGTTTACTCTGAGTGTTCAGGATCACAAAGGAAAAATATAAGTCAAATTAAATATCAATAACAAGGGAAAAGAAAATCTTTCTTCCTCACAGCTATTTCACTGGTGGAAACTTCATGTCTACTTATGAAGTTGCAACAGGGAATTTAGACAGCCCAGTGGAATATAAAAAAAAAAAAATTAGTGACAATAGTGACAATGACTGGTTATATAACCAAAACACCACCATTTCATGACTGAGCAAATTACTGAACTACTCTTCAAATGCAACATTTTAGTTAGAACTGTTTTTTACTTTGGCTTTGTATATTAAATACATCTTACATAATTTGTTTGATAAGTATATCCTTACAGTGTTGTCATTATTTTTGAGAACACTGCCTTCTGTAAATGTTCTCAGTACTAAATAGCACTAATTTTCCACAAATTTGTGAAAAAAACCCTGCTTTGGTAAGTAAGTTCCTAGTCCAAAAGAATCGAAAAGCAATGTCAATCAAGCTCCAAGGCAAGACATCTGTTAACAACTGGATTCTACACCACTGAGCTTCAAAGAGAGATAAAGGAAAAAAGTCTTTCTAATGACACTGTATGGTGACCATGATGGTAACAGGTATAAGCTGCATTTCAATGCTCTGGGCAAACTTAATAGTCCTACTAAATCAGTTTTCATATTGTGAGAATAATGAAATGTCACCATGCAGTTTACCATTCTTCATGTATGATGTGATCTAAACATTAATGAGGATTTACGGTTCCCATTTTGCAAGAGAAAACCTGGGGAAACTAACCATTTTGTCCAGCCCATGTTCCAAACGAAAAAGTGATAACATGTGAATATGAGAAGACACCGTAGATGTCATTGTGCTCCCACCTTCCAGTCATGCAACACTGGTGTGACGTATTTATTAAGGGAGTTAACTACATTTATCTCTTAATTCTTAGATTTAGTATAAGTAAATCCAAATTATCTGGGGTATATGCAACTCTGGAGCAGTAAGGAGAAGTGGAAGTTAAGCATGACATTGATTTTTCATCAGAGGAAACTTCTACACTGCTTATTAAAATGGAGCTCTGCCTCAAAGCCTGCAGAAATGCATCTTTTGAGCACATACCATTTAGTAAAGCAAACTAATCTGGCCATGGCCATTTAAGAAGTTCTTCTAGTAATGCAGTCAGTCCTTCAGACAGAGTTTAATGCCCTGAGAAGAGAGCAGAGGAACTGAATGTGTTCCTGCACTCACCTGCTTCCTCAGAGACATTTCTCACATCTCATCTCAAAGGCGTGGGGAAGGCAGGTTTGTAATTAAGATACGAGCTTTTGCATTGAAGTTGTTTTGAGATTGTATCGAGATATGTGAGACACATGTTCCAGTCTGGTAATTCTTTCGAGCCTATCTGACGTTTGGCAGTGGTAGAATTTGACATGGCAACTGCCTGACCTTTGGCTCAGCTTAAGATTCACAATGTCTGTCTATCAAAACCTTTAGGTTCAGCATTGCAACAATTAAGTGTCCTACACTTGACTGGAGCCAAAATATCAAGTTTCTGTACAAGGTACTGAGGAATGAAGGGAGCTGTATCCAGCTTAGCAGAGGGGAAGAGATGGTTTTCACTCCATAGTTGCTGGAGAGCTCAGCATGTGTGAGAGCCAGTTTCCTTACCTTCTTCATATGTGGAGGATTAAACCATAGGACAAGTAGCTAAGCAGCACAGTACCATCTGAGACCACTAGTGTGCATGATCCAAAACAGAAATGAAAAGAGAAATGTGTATGCACTGGAAACATTAAGGATGCTGCTCTAACTGTCAGTACTGTGCATCACATTTAAAACTTAGGTAGGCAGAAGCTTTTACAAAACCGTCTTTAGCATTTATCATTAAGTAGCATAACTGATCAAAACTCAAAACTAAAAACTGATGGTGAATGGAGTTAGATCCAGTTGGTGGCTGGTCGCAAGTGGTGTTCCCCCAGAGTCCAGTATTAAGGCCATATTTATCAACAATCTGCATGAGAGGATTGAGTGCACCCTCAGTAACATGACACCAAGTTGCATGATTGTGTCAATCTACTTGAAGATCAGGAGGCTCTACAGAGGGATCTGGACAGGCTGGATCGATGGGCCAAGGCCAATAGTTTGAAGTTCAATAAGGCCAAGTACCAGGTCCTGCTCTTGGGCCACAACAACCTCCTGCAACACTACAGGCTTGGGAAGGAGTGGCTGGAAAGCTGCACAGCAGAAAAGAACCCAGGAGTGTTGGTCAACAGCTGATTGAGTATGAGCCAGCAGTGGGCCCAGGTGGTCAAGAAGGCCAATGGCATCCTGGCTTGTATCAGAAATCAGGTGACCAGCAGGACTAGGAAAGTGATTGTTCTCCAGTACTTGGTGCTGGTGAGGCCACACCTTGAGTATCGTGCCCAGCTTTGGGCCCCTCACTACAAGATGGATGTTGAGGTGCTGGAGTATGTTCAGGGCAACAAAGCTGGTGAAGGGTCTGGAGAGCAAATCTTATGAGGAGCAGCTGAGGGAACTGGGGTTGTTTAGCCTGGAGAAAAGGAGGCTGAGGGGAGACTTTAGGGTCAGTCTGTTCTGTCAAGTAGCAAGTGATAGGACAAGAGGAAATGGCCTTAAGTTGTGGAGATCTAGGTTAGGTATCAGAAAGAACATCTTTACAGAGAGGTTTCTGAAGCACTGGAACAGGCTGCCCAGGAAGATAGTGGAGTCCTCATCCCTGGAAGTGTTTAAGAGACGTGCAGGTGTGGTGCTGAGGGACATGGTTTAGGGACCCTGGCAGTGCAGGGTGAATGGTTGGACTCAATGACTTTAATGGTCTCTTTCAACCATATATTTCTATGATTCTATAAAGCACCACTTTCAGTTGATGGGCTACAATTAACATTAGTGCTAAACTTTTCATTGTTCTCAGCTTAATTTCTGTTTCACTTCCCTTGTCATTTCAAAGTCTGCAGTGTGTGGGGACCCAGATTTTCATCCACAGTTTGGTTTTACCAGTATTCACATGCCTAGGGTAGAGTAAGCTGAGGAAGTTCACCTCGAAAATTGCTTCCAGATCAAATTATTTTAGAGTCTCATGTTCCTCTCTGTAACACACTAAGACAATTACTTGAAAAAAAGCAGTCTGCCTTAACTTAAATAATGAGAGGGACAGAATAATACTATTAAATATATATGTCAGGAAGAAGGAAGTGCAGTAAACTGCCTAAAATATTTAGGGAATCTGACTATATTCAACTCCTCTGCTGGATGGTATCAGGAGTAGGATTTCCAGAACAGTGTAAGTAAATTAACATATCAAATTAATTGAGAGCTTTAGCTGATTGCAGTTCTTTTGAAAACTCGACTCTATAAATTATGCATTATTAAAAGCTGAGATACATTCATATACTGTATTTATTGCATTTTCTTCACAGTGTCAAATAGACTTTGTGGATAAATATTGTAAAAAATGGATAAAATTGTGCTTTCTCAGTTCGGGAAATTACTCAAAAGGTGAAACCATAGTACAAAGCAGTTTGAAAGCAAACAGAAATGCTTTGACAGCTCTTGATCATCTGTCAAAGATTCAGTCAGGTTGTACAACGATCATGCACGTGATTTGGATGCAGAAATAATGGAATGAGCTATGGGTACCACACCTGTATAGCTAGTAAAACTTTCCTAAGTCATGTGCTGCTCTTTTCCAAAGTCCTAACTCCTGATAACTCCAGGTTCCTGGAATTTTTCTCCAGTTTCTCTACACTCGGCCTTTGGTTACACACTATTTATGCTAGTTCTAGAGTAGAATTGGGCCTTACATGGAAAATTCTCATGAATCCTTATTCCAAGCTTCTTCTGTGAAAAATCACGTGAAAATTTCTGACAGCACCCTTCTCATGTCTTGTAGTAAATGTGTTACCTGATCTATCCATTATCCAATTCATCCCAATTTCTCAATTTATCTTCAATAAAAAGGAACCTGTATGCATGTACATTTTCCCCAGAAAAGCATGCAAATATGAATTTAAATTAAAATATTTTTATTAAAAAATGTACAATTCAGAATAGTCAATTTAAAATCTTTTTGCATGATCACAATTCTTTTCAAACATCCAGAAGGTAATGCTAGGTATTTGATGGGGTCATCATGTCTTTTTAGATCCCTTAGAACAAAGAACTCTTAGCTGGGAAGCAAAAATCATGGAATAGCGTACTATTTTCTGAAAGGAGCCAGAATAGAATGCAAACAATATAGTGTGCACTTTGTGCTCAAAGAGTCCAAGGGATAAGAAATTCTTATGAGAGTGAATTAAGGGTTAATAATGAAACTGCTTTACATACTGTCACTGAAAATAAGTCTGGTGTCATCTGTAAATAATTTCCTGTAAATAAACAGATTAATCTACTGATTTCAAAGCAAGTAAGATAGGCCCCAGGAATTTGAACAATCCAAATACATGTAACAGAAAGTTAATAAATAATGTAAGCTTCAGCATCTCCACTGTTTATTGCAGCTATATGTCAAACCCAGTGTTAAAGGGAGGAGAAAACTCTTGGAATACCCGATAACATGGAGCTTCCAGGCAATGATTTCTCCCAATAGGCTGGAAGTCCAGGGGCAGCCTGTATACATTACAGTGAGGTAAATCCTGAGCATGTTGATTTAAAAGAGCTCTCTTATTTGCCACTCAGAGATAATTAAAGATAAAATACCAGTTCTGCTCTCAGTTATGTAACTGCATATTAGAGGAGTCTCCCAGCCCTGAGGTAGTCTTATAACATGAACCAACTAATGCCAAAATCCTTGGCTTTGTTTTTTTATTTACATGAGAAGCTTTTTTAAAGACTACAATATATCTGTTTTAAGAACAATGTAGCAGATATTCTGTGAAATGTAGTTAATTTCCATCTCCCTCATTAAAAAATTAGTGGCTAGAATAATGTCTGTCAAAGTAACAAGGTTCCAGTTCAGTACAAAACCATAACTTTGCTTTTATTTTCAGTTTGACTTTGATGGGAATAATCCCACGAATGAAGTATGTGCTTAAGTGTCTTCCTGGCCTTCAGTTTTGGCCAAAACTCATTAAAAGCAATTGGAGCTTTGACATTGGTAAAAGAGAGGTAGAGGGGTAAAAGAGAGTTTGAATCAAGATCCAGTTACAGCAACAAGCATTGTATCCATCAAGCGAAAGGTAAAGTTAGCATGTACTAAAATCACTTAAAAGTCAAATCTTTAAGTCACCTGGCCACCTTGTTGAAAGGTTGTAAAGCAACAGATTGCCATCAGGAGAGATTTTATCTCCTCCAAACGCTAAACAAAAGAAATAAAGTGTTCGAGCTGGGAAAAAACAATGGGTCTTATGGCTACAGGCAAAGGGAAACAGCATAGCAGGCTCGGATTAAGGGAGTGAACGAAAATTAATTTAATTAAAAACCAATGAGATTCATAAATCAATCACTTAAATTCAGATAGGACAGAAATAGAAAAGGGAGAACTGTGCTATTAAATGCATAATTAAATAAAATATATACATATATTATATTCCACCCATTTCATCCACATCCCGTTATAAATCCTCTCACATGGCCCGCGCCAAAGGAGGGGATGGGGTGAGGTGTGGGGAGGAATAAACCTGAAATGGAGGAATGCAGTTCCTTTAACCTCATACATTTCAGTTCAAGCTGAACTCTACAGGACAAACTTTCCTTGCAACACATAGTCTTTCTCTGAGCGGCTGGAAAGCTTAAGAGTTACCAGGTTTCCAGGGGGTGTCTCAGCTCTCTTCTCTCCCCAGCTGCAAAACGTGAGAGCTACCCCTGGAAATCTCCAGGGGATATTTTAGGTTCTTTACTGCATTGTAGCGGAGCCTCCATTCCTGGAGCTTTAACCTTCTCACTCCCCCTCACCAGCTGCTGCTGGTAGAGTTGGGGTCTCTGGTCACTCCATGTCCTTTCTTTCTAGCAGCTCTTCTTACCACCCCTGCCAGTAATCAGCAAAGTGAAAAGAGTCTACCTGCTGTGCGGAAGATCTTTTTCCTGTCCCGGGCTTGAGGAGACTGCTCCCAGTTCTGTCTTTTTCGTCTTTCTGTGGAAAATGAAATGTGTGCAGCAGCCAAAACCATGTGGGCTTTTGCCTTTTATATGTTTATTCAAAGAGGTGTTGATTGGCAGGTCTTAGCTCCAAGGGTGGGTGCAAAACCGGAGCCAAGCTGCATTTCACAATGCTGGTACCCCTTCACCCCTAAGGTGGCAAAAACCTTTCGTGCCAAGAAAAAAAACAAGGGGGGTGGGGTGGGGTGGGGTGGGGAGAAGCCCCCCTCCTTCTGCCCTGGAGCTGAAATCCTAAAACACAACACACCTGCATTTTGAACTGGATAGTAACTTATTCATCGAGAGTCTGGTCAAGGACTGAAACAAGCTTCCCAGTTCAAGAGTTGGTCATGGCCCCCAAGCCTGTCAGTGGTCAAGAAATATTTGGAAAATGTTCTTGGATATATGGTTTGACTTTGAGGCTGCCCTGTGCAGAGTCAGGAGTTAGGCTCAATGTTCCTCATGGGTCCCTTCCAACTCAAGATATTACATGAGTCTATGAAATGATTTCCAGAATAGTTAAAATAATAGTAAGTTTTACAAATCTTAGGTCAATTTCTTTGCAGATTTTATATAATTATATAGTTTGTTTGTTCGTTTGTTTGTTGGCTTGTTTTAAGATTAAACTCTTATTGCTGGTGTTGTTTGTTGGTTGACAAATCAAATATCCAAAATCTTTGTCAGGTTAATGTTCAGCTCTTTGGAAGGTTGATATTCCAATAGCAATGTGTCTGGTGTTTCAGAGTACAGGAAGACACAGAAAATTGTCTTGAAGCACAGAGTCAACATGCTCTAATAGAAAGTAATATTTCAGTTGCTAAGAATAATGCAGCAATTCTTTTATACTTTGTTTTGGATACCGATAATATGCCTTAAGCCTAGTAGATCTGACAATGAAGGGAAAGAAGATGCAGAATACCTGCTTAACAAGGTGGAGTACCGTTTCATCATTTCCTCTTTACAGGAGAAGTCAGAGACAAAATAAAACCCCCTCTCTGGACAAACTGAGCACAAACAGAGGAAAAATTTCAGACATACCAATCTTTGAAGTTCTCTGTTCTGGAATGTAGTTGCAGTGTTTAGTTTGTTAATGAATTATTTTGTTATCTAGGATCTAATAGTTTGTTATCTACTGGATCAAATATCATTGGTATTTATTGTGGACTTCCTCCCTGACTTACTGAACATGACCTTGCTCTTCTCACAAATATGCTATTGTGTGGCACCTCCTGAATTGCTGCAGAGACTAGAGGTACTGACCTGTTTCCATATGCTTTCCCACAAAGGTTAATTTTCTTGCAAAATGGGCTGCAGACTCCAGAATATGTAACATGCAGGGAATTTTCAGATGTCTGTAAATGTACTCTATTCATTTTGCTAGAACCAGTAAATCAATTAAAATTGCCTTCAAATAAAAACCATACGATAACAGATAGGCACAATTTATATTGTTTTCCTACTGATGAAGTGCATGAAAACACTTAACAAACAATGAAAACTACTATTAGTTAAAAGGGATTTCAATAATGGATGTGAAATAGGTTTTCATATTTGCGTGAGCTGAAATTCACACTCTTCACAATTTACATTCATAACACAAGCCATTTCCAGGATGTATATGGCTTATGGAGAATAAACACAAGCACACAGTAATCTGCAACTGCTATGATTTACAGTGGCAGCTTCTCATAGAAAATATCATCCGTCCACTGGGACTTTTGCCATTTTATTGTTCAACCTACTCTCATATCATATAACTTCTGCAAAAAAAAATAAAATTTTCTCTTGGGGACAAATATGCTAAAATGTTCACTTATTTAATTTTACATGGCAGTGTAGGCACACATTTTGTGAATAGGAAACTGTAAGGCCTCTTTTTTTTTTTTTTGAGAGTATTTTAAACTAGGCAGCATGTGTCATCTGCTGACAAATTCTGCTTTTTCCTCCAGACTGTTTACATCTGAGCCATTTCTTTCCTGAATGAGCACTTTTCCTAGAAATTTCTGTGTCCTGCTTTTTCCTAGCATAATATTAGAATTTTTCATGCTGCATATAAATAACAACAAAAATAATGGAAACTGCATTTTTTCTTTGAAAAAGTGATGACTTTCAATATCCAGGCTGTGTTTAATGGGGAGTTGTGGGATTTCTTGAAGAAAATGGACATGTAATGGCCAATCCACAGATTTCAGAGACTTATTTGGGGTTAGCAAAACTATGATTCTAAAGTCTGCTTATTAAAGTTAGCAGAACTCTGGTTCTCAGGCCTGCTTGAAGTTAGCAAAACTACAGTTTGCAAAGGTCTTTGTTTAAAACTGCTGAAAGGCAAGAATCTGAGCCAAGGCCATGTAGAAAACTAATATTGTATCTTATGGAACGCTAGTATTGTTAGTAGAGTTGAGCTAAGAAAGTAGTATTTTATGCAGTATCAAAACTCGGGAAGCGATAGATACATTGTTACCTTCTGCAGATGCTGTGGAAAGTCCCTAGTGATGTAATTAAGGGATGGACTTGGTGACAACTTTATACATAATTAGTAACAGATAACAAATCCTAATGCTTAGATATGATGTAATGGTGTTTAATAATAAATTGACTATGGTATAAATATAGAGCTATCCAGGGAATAAAATTTGGCATTTGCTGATCATATTGGTCATGTAGCAGTGTCCGTGACTTCTGCATCAACAGGGAATCACTGTATTTACAAAACAAAAGACACAAGAGTTTTTTGTATGATTTTGTACAGATGACTTGATAGTTGTGACTCCCATTTCATAACCACAGAATATTAAAAGCCAGAAAATATTTATGTAATTCATATGCTTGAATATATTGAAATAATTATAAGTCATACACTTCTTTTTTATTTTCCATTTGATTGTTATCTATTTAATGCAACCATGTACCTAATGGCAGTTCTAAGTCAATTTTTAGCTTGGACAGTTGCAAATCTGGATTGTGTTACAAATATTTTTAAAATCTATGAAATTTAAAGCCTTGCCTTCCTTACACATCTCCATTCACTTCTATTTCATCCATGGCTTAATAACGTAATGTTGCAATAAGTCTGCAGATTAACCCTCATGCCTGTGAAGGATGTTATTGAACTCAATGGTTCTACTTGCACAGGAGCCTACCTCCTGGGATATCATTATGAATCTAGTACCATAAACTGCCCAAATAGATGTCACTGACTAATTATTAACTTGTCATTAATGAGCTAATTATATTAATAGATGTGATAAACTAGTTCCATGAACAGTCTGAACGAACCCATGAGTCACATTTTACTATGAATTTCTGGTGCAATGATGATAACCTGTTAGCCCTATAAATTATAATTTTATAGGTATCCATTAGGATATTATGGCCTTAATCAAAGCAGCAGACATTATCAGAGTCATGATAAAAATGACCCAAGATCATCACTGGTAAACTCTACTCCTTGCCCAGAAATCTTGTACCTAGTGAATAGAAAGATATAAAACCAGTAGTGTCATCAGAAATACTAACAAGGAGAATGCATGTCAATAACATAGAAATTCAATGTTCCAGAGCTTGGGCAAACATTAGCTAATAAAGGCATGGAGTAAAGTTAACTTGCAAATCTGGACTAGATTTTGCTCTCAGTTACAATAAGCTCCAGAATAAAACCAGAAAGCATTCTCATATTTCTTTAAAGATTTGTTAAAATTAAACAGTACTTAGTGAAAAGAGTTACTAAAGGATTAGAGATGTTCATGGTTTCTGTTCTTTGCTTGTTACATCAGTGAACTGGCCCCTTTTTACAGTTTCATTTTCACATATGATGCACTGCTAGGTGAAGGAGGCAAGAGACACTTGGTAATGAAGGGGGAAGAGTTTAAAAGAGGAAACCTCTGGTAGAGAGAAACTGCAGTGCAGTTTGAATGACAAAAAGTGTAACCAGAAATCAAAACATTCCTGAACTGTTTATTTATGATACAAATGTTAATTGCCTTGGCCTTACATAAACTGTACAATAGGACAGGTTAATTGGGCTGAGAAATGGCTAGCTCTGAAGGTGTAAGCTCAGAATAATTAAAACTCCTGCATCACATTAACAGAACTCTCCTGTCATTCAGGCTCCAAGGATATTGCCTCGCATTTTCTTTTCTTTCTCTTTCTGTTAAATTATATTTGATTTCTACCATAAATGAAGAAATCCAAGGACAGAGCTTTGGCTGACTATCTATATCATGTGAGACAGATTTTCATGAAGTTTTGAATGAATCGTGGGAAATAAAAGGACTACATCAGTCTGAATGACTTAGAGTGATCCTTTCAAAGCCTTGTTTGCATCTGCCAGTACTAAACCAGACAGCAGGAGCCCTTAGTACTGCCAGGAAATAAAGAGTCCTCTAATTGCCTGTATGTTGATTCCAAGCTTTTCAGAAACAAACTCGTTACATAAAATATCTTCTAGGTTGCTGAGCAGCACAATGGTCACATGCCTACTTTTAAGAAGGGCAGCCAAAGAGAAAGATAAGAGCTTACAGGGGTGGCTAGGCAGGACAGAAATCATTTTAAAAGTGAAATCAAATTCTCACTGATCCTTATTCACACCAAGGTGACTTTACAGCACAGCAGCATAATAAAGAATGAAGTAGGTGTAAAGTACAGTATGATAATACAGTGGTTTCAAATAAGCATAAAAGATCTTTATTGCAGGTAAGGATTTGATGACTGCTCTTCTCACAGTTGTATCTGAGCAACCCTGATGCTATCTGCAGCAAAACAGAGCTCAAGAAGGCTAACAGCAGCCGCTTACTAGGCAGCACCTTGCTAGCACTATTTGTATTAACTCACCTCCTGCTTGCTCTAGCAAGTTTGTTCAAAGCCAATACAAGCTGCATTGCATAAGCTCTAATCAATTTTCTTCCCAAAAGTAGGACTGTCCTCACTGTATGTAAGGACCAGGTCCTTTTACTTACAAAAATCACTCAAGCTGAAGAGGCGTGAATAAGAAACTTTTCCACAAGACAGAGCATTCTATTCTGTTTGAATATAAATCAAAAAATATCTTCATTTTGGGAAGGACAGAGGGAGAAGCCAGATTTCTATGAGAAAACTGCATTTGCTCTTATCACGTTGGCTAAGAAAAAAACCCATTGTGTTCATACGGTTTTGTTACTTCCTGCTGCTGAAGGACACGGTTACATAGGATTTTCTGCTTTATTTTCTTAATTAAATACCTGTTTTCCAGATTTCTTCTCAAAAGGCAAAACTTCATGAGTGAGGAACCTCTGCGTCCAGTGTACACTTTCGTATGCAGTAATATCCCATACACAAAATCATGAGCTATGCACTTTCTGATTTCATGTCTTGACTGTATTCACAACAATCACTTTCCTGGGGTTATTTTCATGTGTGTACTGTGCTTAGAAATGGAGATACTGATCATGTATTTTCATTTGCAATTTTTGATCAAACCAGTTTTCTGGTAAGTGTACAGAGTTCTTTCTGGACATGTTCTCAGTGGAGGATATCTGGTGGTCATCAAAATCTTATCACAGTTTTATACAAATAATTTCAAGAATACAATCAAAAAAGAGAAATCTCCAGATTTCCCCTCAGCAACTAACTCTGCAAAAATGGGGAATATGGTACACATCTTCTTCACTTTCTACAAGCCAGCATTTCTCTTCTGCACTCACATGCAATCTTGCTGGCTCACCCTCTTCAGGTGTGTTTACGGTGTATTCAACATAAGTTTTGGACTTCCCATCTCTTCATCAACCAGATATGACCTCTTTGTCATGAATTTGCTTACTTCTGCAAAGAGGAGTTCTCTTTCCACGAAAATCAAAACATGGGAGAAAGGATGCTGTTTGACTGCATTTTTTCAACATAGCATTGCTATCAGGCTAGTGTTTTTACTTTCAAAAACACAAATGCTCTCTAGAGTTAGATCCTAAAAATAGACTCAGACAATACTGGCAAACATAAGTACACAACATCAATAGGGAAATTCAGGGATTTCTAGGTGGCTCTTCTTCTACTCAAGTTTCAAAGTCATTTAGAAGCAAAACATTTTTTTTTCCTACACATAATTATGGTCAACCTCACAAGGGCACGCAAGCTCTTTCCCCACGGCAAGGGGGTGCCCGTGAAAGAGTCATTGCTCTACCTCTGGACATCACAGACCCAGGCACGGGGCAGCCGGGGCCTGCCAAGAACGGGAGTCCTGGAGGCTAATCATTCAGTAGTCAGGAAAAAACCAATCCATATTTCCTAGCATCGACACAGTAAACAAGAGTAGGGAATGTCTCTCTCACCTACGCACACGTATAAGAAAGGACAAGAAAGGCACTTTCAAGGGAAAATTCTCAAGAATAGAATTTAAATGAAGGACAAAACATTTTTGTCACTTTTCAAATAATGATGAGTGCTTTTCCTGTTTACTTTATACCAATACATATTTCTGAAATAAAATCTGAAGTGAGTTAGAAATACTGCATTACATAAACCCGTTTAGTTACTAAGCATCTTTGAAATGCTGAAATGAGAAATGCTGAATTAGAAATGTAGCTGAATTAGAAATGTTTCAAATAGATGTGAATCTTGGCTTTTAAAGTAATAACTAGACCCCACTCTTTTTGCATACTGTCGCAAAAACGAGCTAACGTTGCAGAGCTTAGAGAAATGCATGGCAAGAATTTGATGGCAGGATGGTACCACTCCTTTTATCAGGGAAATCCACACCGTGATTCGACTTTCTGAGGGAGTTGCTTTAAAGGTAATTGTGTGAGGTTTCATTGGATTTACTACTTAGCTTGTTTTAACGCAGTCAACTACGAAAATGAATCGTACACTTGTATCAAGAAATTTATTATTTAATATTTTGTTCCAGCAAATACAAGTGAATATTCTGCATGGAAAGACCCTGATTTCTGCTGTGTCACCACCAATCCATGCTTTTTCACTTTGTGCAGCAGACAGAAAAAGAACAGAAACACATTCTGTGATTTCTCAGCACTGGTAACATTAATTAACACTTCACTGTGTGAACTGCACTGAATCACTAAACGTGCTCCCATGTCTCATTATTTCCATTATTTAGCATTCACTTAGGTTTCACAACATAGTATACAAAGATTACAATGTTAATTTTTAAATGAAACCCAAAGGCAAGTTTAATTTTGAACAGCATTAATTTTCATGGTGAAAGATTGTCTTATGCAAGGATGTTGATATTAAATCTGCTATTTAATAAAGACTGATGAACAAGTGGAGAGAAGTTTGTCAATGAGGGTTTGTCAGTTTTGCTTCCTTTCCTCGCAAATTAATGACATTTGATTCATAGACCATCCCTAATGATGCAAAGGAGATCTAGCATTGCACAAGTTGCTGCTGCTGTCTTAGTTCAGCAGTATTAGGCAATCATACAAGTGTGGCACATTAGAAAGAAATGAACAAGACTGACTGAATTAAAATACAAAGTTAGCAATTTGTTAAATAAAATGAAAACATGCTTATGTGCCATTTTTTTTTCACGCTTCAGGAAAAGTTTTGTATTTCGGTAGACCCCAACAGGAACAACATAGAAGCAAAACACTCCATATCAGCTCAATATGAAATGCCTCTCCTGTTCCAATCATAGTAGCCCCAAAATACATATTTTAGACAAAAATCACAGAGTTGTGAAAAAACTTGGTCTTATTCCATTTAGGCTTTTGACATGATCAATGATACAAAGACTAAACTGAGGTAAGTTTACTTTAGCTGGTCCCCCCAAAAAAAGACTTACCATATTTAGATCCTATATCCAAAAGCAAAAAAGAAATATTTTACTTATTTGCTCTTGCTCTGTATACCTCCAAATCAACCATTAGCGAGAAAAAAAAAGGATAATGCTTCCCATGTGAACCTGATCCTAGACAGTTGAAACCTCGTGAATTTACTTCATTAACTATATCCAGTTTTGGCCATAGCTCCCTAAAGAACACTTGTGAGTCTCTGATGTTCTTCAAATACAGTCTAAGAGCATGTCTTTAATGACCCCTGGGGCAGATTAGAAACTTATTTTGGAGTTCTTTTAACAGATTTTCAATGAAACTAATATAGTACACATACTGTACTGTATGTACTTTGGTTGCCATTGCTTTCCTCTGGGTAGGTAAGATAAGAAGATATAGCAAGCCCTTGGATTGAGACTGTATTGCAAAGTAAATGTTTCAGAAGTAATCATATTAGTTCAGCCATTCTTTCAGAAAGCCCTACTAAACACCCTTTTGAGTGCTTGACTCATAAAAATGGATGGCAAGGTATTGCAAACACTTCAAGTGGCATTACAGGATCGTATTTCAGTCCTTAAAAATAATTTTCCCACAGACACATGACTGCAGTTTCACCAATGACAGTGGTAATTATTTTCTGATATCAGCGCCTGGTATGCAGCTCACTGCTAGGAAAATATTTGCTTTCATATTGTTTCCAAAAAAGGAAGGAATATTACAGTTTTTCATATCAGGCTTTACTATATGCTGGATGTTTATTTTAATTTAAATTAACTTGATTACTCTAATCATATAAACTGCTCCTATAATGCCTATTTTTTATAATTTCTTTAAAGTAGTTACATAAGTTCCTCTCTAGCAAACTCAGAGGCCCTGTAAATAAGCTGCAATATAACAATTTCCTTCTGTAAGAGTCAGTTTACGACCAGATCATAAAATCAGAATAAACTGAACCTCTCATCTGAAATGGTAGAAATGTTGATGCTTGTTTTCCCACCCTTAGTTATATTATGCATAGTCTACTCAGTCCAGTCATTATATGATATACAGTTTTCAGACCCTTCCAGGGAGTGAAGATGTTCAAGTAATTAAGTAATTACTCCTGTTTAGACTGTTCTCATCCTACTGGAACCCCATACATTTTGTGAATGTGAGATAGCTAGTGCACATGAGCTTGAGATAGCGGCTGTGTGCTAGAAGCACACAGAAAGTGAGCAACGCTTTAAGCTCCTGGGTGGTAGAGATAATAACCAGACAGGTCTTATACAATGTACTCCATGGAGATAAAATGTCACAGGACTGTTGCACAACTTCTGAATAATAGGCATTAAGGTACGCAGATACCTTGCATAAAGAAAAAAAAATGGATAGATGAAAGGAAGTTTAAAAATAGGAAAGCAGACTTCTTTTCCTTTCTGTACGAAAGGAAATCTTTTTGACGCTGAGGTTGTTCATTACAATAGGACAGAAGCAATTTGTTCAACTATCACTCAGGTAGTGTCAGCAGTTTCATTATAAATCCATTTCTAAGAGGTCTAAAGCCTGACCATAATAATTCTTTCAGGCCTGAATCGTTTTCTTAAAGTTCTCTCCCTGAGCATCAAAAAATATCATAGACTTATGTGTAACTATTTTTTTCATATTCTAGTTAAAAAAAAATACTGATTGCACTTTGCAACATCTAGAGTGTTTCCTTCACTCACTCATTTAAATTGGTTTCAGGTGACACAAGTTTTTGCTGACTGGGTTGCGCAATGGCTTTATTTTTCCAGACAAATTTAGAAGCAGTAAGGGGCAGCTGAACTATCCTCTATCAATCCTCCTGCATTCCCTTCTTCCACTTCTCCCGCACAAATTTAGGCTCTTGTAAGCATGTAGGTTACAACAACTTTTTACACTATGATGTGTGTGGCCATTCAGCTTCTGCTTCTAAAAATTCATAAGCAGATGAGTTCATTCTGGTAATAGCCTGTAGTTTCCTGAGGATAATAATCAAAGTTATGCTTGCAAAACTCTCACTGTATTTTTCCCTCTTTGCCATGTTGCTGTATCTGAGAGATAGTAGAGGTTGGTAGTAATAAGGTGAAATTTTATCTTTCAACAGGTGAATATTTACAACCTTTAACAATGAACTTTTTTTCCTTTGACCATCTTTTTGTACCTCATCACGGCTTGGCTTCGTGGACGAAGATT
>NW_010397242.1:0-15201 GCF_000710305.1 Buceros rhinoceros silvestris
CTGACTCCTTCAGTTCTCAGTGTTGTACTTGGCAGTTACAGGACAGACTGTTGAACTGGTCTTGCTCAGCTGAATCTTTGTCCACAAAGCACTGAATTCTAAGGATGTCAATTAACTTTTGGTTAATTTCTGGTGGTTTTGTATCATCATTTAAGAAAAGAACAGTTACAGGACAGACTGTTGACCTGGTCTTGCTCAGCTGAATCTTTGTTCGTCCACAAAGCACTGAATTCTAAGGATGTCAATTAACTTTTGGTTAATTTCTGGTGGTTTTGTATCATCATTTAAGAAAAGAGAAAGAGGAAAACTAGTATTTCTCAACCATCTTTAATGAAAAATTTTAATCCCTCCTTTGAGTGAAATGTCTCCATACTGTTTTGTTGCTGAACAGTGATCCTACTTGGATGGACAGACATATAAAATTATTCTTCAAGGGCACTTCAACTGAATGGCTGCAAAGGTCTTGCAGACACAATCACTCCTTTGCCTTGGTCACTTTGCATCAAGTAGTTTCCAACTTTTCTTACAGCCCAGTTACAGGACAGACTGTTGACCTGGTCTTGCTCAGCTGAATCTTTGTTCGTCCACAAAGCACTGAATTCTAAGGATGTCAATTAACTTTTGGTTAATTTCTGGTGGTTTTGTATCATCATTTAAGAAAAGAGAAAGAGGAAAACTAGTATTTCTCAACCATCTTTAATGAAAAATTTTAATCCCTCCTTTGAGTGAAATGTCTCCATGTCTACATCAAGTAGTTTCCAACTTTTCTTACAGCCCCTTGGCTCATGCTGCAATTGCAGGAAAGCACACAGCCCTCTCCCTTGGCTCCCCTTCAGTTTTCCTCTCCTTGTGCTCTACCCACGCTGACCTACAAAACACAGCTCCATTTAGTGGCAGCCCATTTCACCTCCTTTATTCAAAATTAGGCTTCAGAACCAAAGATGGGTGAAATATCTCGGTGGCTTTCTTCTGTCTTCAGGGTATTAATTAAAATGCCTCATTTCTCAAATATATTGTAACATCTGTGCTTTGTTCTTCCAGGAGAAACTCATATCCAAATTTGACCACATCAAAGACCACAGACTCGCTGCAAAGTTCAAAAGAGCATTTCTCCTGCTAGTGGAGGCAGCTCTCTTTGCACAGTGCTTATGGAAAGCAATCAGAAGTTGGGAGTTAAGAGTTCTTACCCCAGTTCAATTTTCAAGATAGCTGCAGGGGAGAAAAGGAACAAACCTCCATTGAAACTCTGTCTCCAAGAGCATGAGAGTCTTGACATAAGACTACAGAGTGCTTTGAGGACCTCAGATGAGAAGCGCTCTAGAAGGACAAATCTTGTCCACTGCGAGTTCAACATCAGACCATGCTTCCAACCCCTTTTAATCTGGAATAATATTTCTTTCCATTATTAGTTTAGGCAATGGTTAAAAAGAAAACCTTTCTAAAAAATAAATATAGCATACAGAAAATTTGCAATTCAAATTTATATTTTTAATCTTAACAGTATTTTGGTGGAATGGAGTGAAAAATAGAAAGAAGAACAAGTCCCATAAATCTGTCACTCGCATAGCGCATCACTCACAGTTTCCCCAGCCCACTGAGGATGAGAGCCATACAGCTTTAAAATGACTTCATTCCCATATTTACATATTTTTTAATAGGGCTATGATGAATCTCCTTCCGCTTGACTCCTATTTTGAGCTGTGATATTTTAATCTCCATTCTTGCTGCAACTTAGCAGATGAATGTGCAGTGTGACAGAGCTCAGAGGAAATAGTATAAATAAAGCAAAGTGGAGCTATGACATCTCACATTTTATAGCTTTTTTATTGTAGCCTAAGCATAAACAGAGCACAGCTGTGTTATACTTACTGCTGTGAGCACTCCCCCAGCTCCAACCCCCTACTGCTTTTAAAGGGACAGACACCGGCCCTACGCAGGATCCTCTGAGTACAAGCCCTGCTGTTTGATGCATTGCTAACAGAAGTGACAACCAACATCCCTCCACCACTTGCTTCCCCTTGTTTTCAGTTTTTCCTCCTTCTACCAATTTCCTCCCTTGTCTTCCTTTCCCCTCACCTCCCTGAGCGGCCCAGGATGTGACCCCATGTCCCCAGCGTGTACTCAGAGTCAGTGCTGTGCTGCTACCTCCTGAAGGATGCCTTTCTTCCCTCGTTACAGTTTGCTCTGTTTAAGACATACACACAGAGCACAGAAAAAATTTGCAAAGACAAGTTTGATAAAACACTTGTAACTAGCTGGAAGTACTCAGAATATTGCCATCTTTTAACAGTGGTATTTTACAGAAAGGGCTTTCACATTTCTCATCACTTCTTGATAGTTTCTCCCCAGTCCAGAAGTCAGTCAAAAAGGAGGAAGGAAAACTCTGTAACTTTACTCCTGCCTATGTAAAAACAAATTAGCAGGATGAATTCCTAGATAGCAAAAACTCTTTTCACCTCAAGAATTTATGAAATATCACAAAGGCTCTCATCAGAATCATCATCATATACTCAGCTGCTCCCATTTGAAGCTTTAGACAAGAAAATCACAATGCACCTGGGCACCTCCAAGACAATCAAAAGATAAGGGCAAACCCAACAGCCAGCAGCTTCCCCCACAGAGTCCAAGAATGCTGTTTATCCTTGTGGCATGTTGAAAAAGTTTAATGGTTGTATTTGATCTTAAAGTAATGACTCTCAAATTTCAACGTTATAAACACAGGCAGAGCTAACATGCAACATGTAAGACTTCCTTCCACTATCCATTTAAAAAAATAAAACCAAACAAACACACATATCAAGGCATTGCAATGGTTACACTGAGCTTGTCAACTGCATCCAACTTTCCCAAATATAGGGCCAAGCAACATACAGGGACATTCTTTGCTCAAAAGGGACCATGTTGCACGTCTCATCCCACTAACTTGTTATCAACAGCTTCAGTAGGCAGGGAAGCTTCAGTAACCAACAATGCTAACCAACAATGCTAACCAATGAGCAGTAGCCTAGTTCCGGCCATCCTCTACTCTCCCTCTGTGCCCCTCTGATCCTTGAGAGGATTTGCTACTTCAT
The DNA here is from genome assembly GCF_000710305.1 of Buceros rhinoceros silvestris. NCBI lineage: Eukaryota > Metazoa > Chordata > Aves > Bucerotiformes > Bucerotidae > Buceros > Buceros rhinoceros. Next base: position 3,072 of record NW_010397242.1, read on the forward strand.
TGCTACCTGATGCATTTCCCACAGCAATTTTTCCTGTGTTGGGATTCAGTATAATCTGGGATAAAGCACTGAGCAACGCTCATGAAAGTAAAAGTAGTGATTAAAAATAACAATAAAACTACGGTTGATAGATATGCACCAACAATTGTATTTAAAAATTAAAAATAAATTTTAAAAGCCACCCAGAAAGCATGCTGAAACTGTTTACACATGGGAAGTTAATTATACTAACAAGCTTTCAAAGCTGGGATCTTGGGGTTCTCAAGTCTACCTAAAGTAATCCCTCTGCTGAACTCACAGCTTACCAAGCTACCAGCCTGATACAGAAATCCAGTCAGAAAACTGCATGTTTGTGAGAAGATTACTAGAATTCCTTTATTTCACAGCCAGATTATCACATCTTTTTAAAAAGTGTTATCGATATTCTCTTTTTTTATTCCCTGAAATCTCCTTGAGCTTGTCCAATCCTACTCTGTCTATACAACCTATAACTTCTTTATGAAGCTGCTACCACAAGATCATGCTGAGCACTTGCTCTGTGCGATGTCTGTACTGTAAAGAACATCAGACAATTTTGGACGAGGCAGGCGTTGTAAGGAAAAGACATGTCTGCACTGATACTTTAGAGACATCAGCCAGAGTTGCTGTGCCCAGGAGGAACTACTGAAAGCCACCCACATCTAAGAACTCATTTGCAAACTCTTCCAAGATCTAATATGAGGAACATTTCACCTCTCCTGGGGTATAGCAAAAGGCAGGAAGCCAGGAAGGGGGTCTGGGAAGCTGCTGTTCAAGATCTTGCCATGGGCTAGCAAGTCCCCCCAGCACTGGAGGAAGCAAGGCTGGGAAGGAAGCAGAAGAGACTGACCTCAGACACAGAAGCTCAAAAGAGACCAGCAAAGCCACCGACAGTAGGTTCCTACAGGCTTCTCACCAGCACCATTCACTTAGGTAGGATGAAGAGTTGTGTACTCAATGCTGACCACAAGACTAATCTTATTTAACAGTATAGTCATCATCGAAATGTGTTGAAAGGGTCATAAATTACTTTTTACTGGGAGAGGAAATAGATAGGAGAAAAGATAAAGAAGAGAAAAAGGAAATGTAGCCGCAAACCAATATATTTTCCCCACTACCTACCAACATCTACCTCTTGTTAAGTTTTTAACTATTTTTTTTTTTTTCAAATTCGTACACAATGTCTTCCATAACAACTTACTTCCATAACTTCACTTCCCTGTGGATGGCTCCTTAGTACTTTTTGAAGTTGCTGCAAAGCACAGCAAATACCTAAAGCTGTGGCCAGTGCCACTGAAAATCGGTACTATAAGTATTAGGATGAAAAAAATGAAGCATTATGACGCAGTCTGAAAATCTAACAGCCTTACAACCTATCATGCTTCTCTCATGTCCACCTGGAAAAGATTCTGAAGATATTCATAAACATATTATTAAGGACGTTTTGCATGAGAAATATGACATTATGGCACACATTTAAAAACAACAGTAGAAACTGTTGTTAGGTACAACAGGTACAATATTAAACGTAATTTCTGACAGGGATGCTCTATTTGGAAAGCTTAATCCAAGTCAAATAACCTGCAGCTACAAATTAGACCTCCCCCTTTAAAAGTGGTCTAATGGGAAGTTATAATCAGTACGAGACAAAACACTCTGTGAGCTTCCAATCAATACTGTTGACCTCAAAATTCCTTTGCACAAATTTCCTGCCCATTGCACAACTGAAAGTTTGATTAGCACAACTTAAAATGTCTCAGAAACCAAAAAAAAAAAAAACCAAACCCACCCCAGTCATGGTACATGCGACAACGCAACTTAACACAGCTACAGCAACGTCAAGGCATCACCAATTCATTCACAGGCTGGTGCAGTACTATGTAATGACGAAGTAGCTCTCACATACTCATTTTGAAGGGTAAATATGTCTAAGACCCCAGTTTACAGAGAAAACTTCTTATGCCCTGAAAGGCATTTTCCTTATAGGCTGCTGCATCTCTCACCAACAGCTTCCAGCCAAACCAAATGGAAGAAGCTTTAGGCAGGAGCTGTAGGGTACCTGCTTCGACAAACAAAGAGAGGTAGCAATGGGCTTTTTCTTCCTTCTTCTTGTTTAGCTTTCAGTCGCAACAAATGAATGAAATGAACCAAAGAAAAAGAACTAAGCTGAGAAAAAACAAAGTAAAATTAGTAACAGGCTAACAGCATATACCCACTGCCTGGGGCAACATACGGCTGATGGATGATGACAGCCAACAGACGAATCCTCATTCCCTGTCTACTAAACAAATTAGTAATCTCATCAATATCATCACTACATTCACCTTCTGCAGCAGCTGCTGCTGCAACACAACTGCTGTTAAGCTTTAGGGGGAAAGCCTGGCTTTGTCTTGTAGTTTGCCAAATCCTGTGGGCAGTCAGGGTTGCCACCCTTTGGAAAACACAATTAACCTGATAAAAATAAAATGAATAAAACAAAACAAAAAACCCAAACCCAAAATCTTCTTGGTTTTTAAAAAACACCCTGAAGATCTGTGTATGAAAGCAATGGTCACCTGCGTGGCACACTCTGAAGTCCCAGGAATTTGCAGAACGTGCACCTTCAGGGCCTTCTGAGCTGTCAGGGTCTCTCCAATTAAAGTCTATGTTCAGAGACCTTAAGCTTGAAGAAGACACCAGGACTTCTCAAACTGAGATCTGGCTCTACACTCTATTTTCCTCATTATTCCTCAAGCTTCTCTCTCAAAGTGACTACAAACCACAATTTTAAAAAATAAAGAGTGATTTTGGGATATCTAACACACTATGCTTCCTCTCCACCCCCAAACTGTTCTGAGCCCAATATAGTACTGGCACTTCCAACACTGCCAAAAAGAGACAGCATCATTACCTTCACTTCCAAAAATCATTCCAACCCAGAAAGACCAAATTTCAACAGCACTCAATACAAATCACAGTAAATTATTTGTTGTAAGAAGCCTGGATTACAAAGCATCCCAGCAAATCCCCCAAATAAGTACAGCAAATTTTAATAAATACGAGTTCAGTTAAAAAGAAGGAAAATTTACTTTATGCTGCGCAAATAGGAAAATATATACGCATACACGTTCCACGCACAGTCTTAAACTTCCTCTCTGGTTTCGCCTATTCAATTCACCTGAAAAGTATTTTTTCATCAAGTCTAATAATTTTTCTTAAAGGTCTTCAAACAGCAAAGCTGGTTAAGTTTGTTAATGTCAAGAAAATATTTACTTATCAATATCTTTCATTATTAGATGAAATATTTGCCATTTATTTAAAGTTATCACTTTCCACTTGAAAACATGCAGAATATGGAACAACTTTCTGAAGAAACTCACTGCGTGTATCCGTGTATGGATCCATGTACATACCTTCATTACAGGAATTCACCAAATATTCACTAGAAAGTTTCATGGTTGTGTTAGAATTTTTCCATCCACAAAATTCTTAAGGCGTTCAGAGTAACAGCTGATGATTAATCCCACTGACTGAGTGACTTTCTACTTGTTAACAGCTGAAATCTTAACTGGATGTCAGAACCCATGTCTTCTCCTGGGGTCAGCTAAACCTACAGAATATGTGTTTTCTCCTGTTTGCTTCCATAATTGACTCTACGAAAAATTCACGGCACTTCCTTGTGTTCATGTAAAAACATGCAACGTTATTCTGTGTCCTCTAACAGCTGGCAGAAGGACATGTTCCTGGCCTCATTTTGTCAAAATGTATATTGCATTTATGTCATAGTTCACTAATTCACATGCATAATAAAGATTTCAAAAATGAAAATTAAATTCTGAAGGATCTTCACGAGCCACACTGAAATATTTCACCTTTTTTAATCATAACACTCCCATTTAACTATTTTCTAGCATTAAATATCTTGCTGCCTGCGTAGCCAGTTGCTACTTCTCCTACATACGTAAGAAATCAAACAAAACTTTCAAACTCTTACCAGGTAACAACAGAAATAAAAATTTTGATACTACATGTGATTTGGTAATTTCCCCACAGTTTCTTGGGGTTTTGGCTTGGTTTTTTTTTTTGGTTGGTGGGCTGGTTGGGAATTTGTTTGGTTTGGTGCATGTGTGTCCCCAGTTATTTAGCCATATCATAGGAATAGCACTTAATGGCACTTTGGCACTTAATCGTCCACTAAAAAACATTTTATTGCTTCATAAACTCCATCACAATGAACATAATCCTTTAGTTAAGTGCCAGTTAATTATTAAAAACATTCATTGAGGATTAACAATCATGAAATAGAACTGTATCTATTATGTAGTTGTTAATCCTCAATAAATCTACTTGTAATAGACACAGCATTTTAGTATGAGAGCTAGACTACTTAATCAAATGCTTTATATTTATTAGATCATTATTGCATGTTAAAAAATACATTCATTACGTTTAATAACTATGTAATAAGCATACGTCTAGTAGACAGACTAGTAATCCTCAGAAAAGGAGATTTTTTTTTTTTAATAATCACTTGTATTAGCATCCTATAGCTATTCCCCAACACTAAGTCCAGTACGTTACATCTTTCCTGCCTACAGAAATGCAGGCCAAGAAAGGGTTAACACTCCCCGATCCACACTCTTCGGGCCCTAGGCTAAGGACAGGGAGCCTGAAGAAGCTCACTTGCCCACAACTCATATTCCTTTCAAGCACCTGAGATCCCACCTCTCCAGAAAGTGCAGCCTTTCCTAACATCAACTATGTGGCATGGACAAATCTCAGTCTTGTTTTCAAGACAGAGGACTTGGTCTGAAAGGGATAAGCGAATCTAACAAGATAAATCTCTCTAAAAACAAAGAACTTGCTGGGGTTCCCAGTTACTTGGAATAAGGCTAAGTCATACACAGCAGTACAGAGATGCCTGTCTTGCTATTCTATTTCTTGCACATTTTTGGCACCTTCTTCAAAAAAAAGGCTGTGAGTATACCCTGTTATTCATCTGGTACCTAACTCCAGTTAGGCACCAGCCAAAGGCAGATAGGCATGATGCCTGTTTCTAGGACTGGAACTATGGGAGCTATTTATAGCTTGAATAACGCTGAATAGGCTTTTTCGGAAATAAGCTTAATAAAATGATCACCAACCCCTTAGTTGAAGCTGTAAGGGCTATCTCATGAAACAGTAAGGATATAAATTTACATCCTGCACCTCTGAAAATTGATCGCTCCCAGCTGATGGTCAGCATCATTATGTAACAAAGGTGATTTGTGAAATGGGGATTTGGATGACCCTTAGAAATCACTATCGTCCAAGTTCTGTCTTGTCTTTTTCCCTTGCACTTCAATGATGAGCTGATTTTAGTGACTGCTCTCTTTGAAGAGGTGTTAGTTCTTGAACCAATGCCAGTGCATTGCATCTCAAGAATAGTAGACCTTGTTTTCTGATGGTGTAGGGAATACATCTGTAATTCTGTAAATCTGTGACTGCTTACACTCCCTTCTGGAACCAAAAGTGAGGAAAAAGGAAAGATGGTAGTCAGACAGAATCAAAAAGCACAGATTTTGGCGACTATTTTAAGTCTTGTATTGACACCATAAGTGATCTGTGTTCCTTCTTTAAAGTGAAGCTACAGCAGCTCAAACTTAACTGCAGTATGTTTTTAAAAAGTGTCACAAAAGTCCACTTAACTTGGCAACAGTAATTACTCTATAATACGAAAAAGGAACTGCTCAGGATTTCATCTACAGGATTATAGCCACTCACATGGACCTCTCATATTTTGATGCAAATATTCGTTTTCTCCAATTCACAAACCTCCTAAATTTAGGTAGTTTAACATTCAGGAAGAAAAAAGTAAATATTAAATGATGCTGTAAGTACCAGCATGTTCTGAATAGCAAATGTTCCAACAAGATTAAAAAAACTCTTTCACGATCAGTAATTTTCTGTAAATTCTACTGTTAGCCCAACAATGGGAAAGGAACAGTTTCTTCCTCAATAGGACAGAATTATTTGACTCCTTATTCATAAAGGAAGGGCATGTATTTGTCTACATTATAGAGAACAAAATTGAACAGAATCGCATAATCCTGCCCTGTTTCTCAAGGCTAACTGCGGGGTCTGATGAAGATCTAGGTACCCTGCTGTCATGCTGATCAGCTCAACACTCCACTGAGTTATCCCACACCTCCTTTTTTATTTTTGGAGACAAACTTCTGATTTGACGATGGCAAAACCAGCAAAAACAACATCCTATAAAACAAGTAGCGAGTAATGTCTGCTTGAGCAACTGTCAGCTTAACACAGCTGTCAAGAAAAGTGAATTTCCCAATACTACCCAAAGGGGAATTCATACCTAGACCTGCTGTTGCGCAGTGCCCTACCCACTCAGCTGAACAAGTGACTCTCACTGGAGGAACAGCAAGCCTAGGGGAAGGAGGGAAGGAATGAGTAAAGGGGAGGGAATAACAAGGCTGCCAGAGTGACTGAGGGAGAAGGCGCTCGTGTCTATGCCCGTACTGCTTTCTGGGCAGCCCTGGCATCCATCACAAGGGAAAAGCACAGTTACCTCTTGGAGCAAGGTCATGCCCTCGCAGCACCCACACCAGGCCAGAAAGAAGTTGCATTAACCTCCCTTGGTACCTAAAGCAGAGTGCCACACTACCACAAACTCCCTCCTGCTCTGCCTTACCCCACAGTGAATTATCTGGAGTTTTCCCAGTGAGAAGTCCTTCCCTTCTAAACATTTGACACTACACAAAGGAAAATGAAAGCGAAAAATCTTCAAGTGGCCTAAAAAAAAAAAAAATCCCCTCTCCAAAAAAAAACCCAAACCAAAACAAAAAACAACCAACCCAACAAAAAAAAAAAACCAAACCAAAACACCGCACCAAAACCAAACCCAAGTGAGAGAGTTTGCAAGTCTGAGAAACTGCTGGAATAAACAAAGTAGCCTTATAGTTGCAGCTGGGTTAAAGGAGGAAGAGGCCAACCCTGTCCTCCACAGGCCACTCCTCCAGGCTCCCCAGCGCAGCAAGGGGCTGGAAGCTTTTACTCCTGCAGAGAGCCTGGGGGAAGAAGCCAGCCGTGGATGCTCCTTGTTTCCATCTTGTCAAGGCAGGCCAGAGTGCACTCTGCTCTTCCAGCAGTGGCTCAGCAACAGCTTCTGTAGAGAGCAGCATGCAGCACAGAGGTCTCTCCCTGGTGGCATGGGGCCCAGGGCCACAGGGTTGGTGCTGGCCTGGGACCCCTGCCTCTGCCCAGCAGCATCCTCCCTTTTCTGCCGAAAAGCAGGAGCTGCTTTTGAGATGAGAGCACAAGGAAGGGGGAGGCTTATTGCTTACAGCTGTTTGAACGACTGGTAATTGCAGCTGGGGGTCTTTCATGTTGTGTCATATGGAGTAGGAAAATGGGTCAGACATAATGCATTTGGTTAAGTATTTAAGCTGAAAAGGTACTATTTTCTTTTAAATTATATAGTCTTTACTGGAAGCAAGGTTAGCGGTGCAAGGCTTTCTAGCTTTAAAATGTAACAGGGACATGCCCTCTGAGGGTCAGGCTTTCATTTGCCAATGTTAATTCTCAGCTGCCTGTTATTCGTCCTTCATTGTAGCCTCTGTCTTAGCTGGGCACGCTCCCGATTCCCTGCTATATCCAGACGGTCCATGTAAATAGTGTTTATGTTAAGGAAGTCATGTTCTGTGTGACTGGAGCACATAGAAACTGATGTTGTTGTCACTTTAGATTAAGCTCTCGTTTTAGCAAAGGAGGCAATTGGAGCAGGCAGCTGAGTGGCCGAATGAAATATTCAGCTCATTTCGTTTAAAGCTGCCCCCGTCTCCATTGTTCAGGCTGGCAAGGCTGATTAACCCTTCCTGGTGCCACCACAACAACTGCTCACTCTCCGTCCCTCCCGTACGAAACCGAAGCCCTGAAGAGTCAGGCAGTTTTTGCAGGTCAGCAAGATGATACTTGCTGATTTTTTCCCAATTAGGAAACTCTAGGGAAAATTAAAATTAACCCTTCAGGCTCCCAGCACTTTGTAGAGAAGAGAAACAAAACAATACTTTGCAAGGGTCAAGGATATTTCTCCATGCTTAATCCAGGCAAAAACACAGCTCCCATTAACCACAGTTCGGCACCTAATTCCTCACACCTGTGACAGTCCTGCTCACCTGCAGTTAATCCCAAGCATTTTATGAACTCCTGCTCATGGAGAATTACATACTTTAATTTTTGGCAGAAATTGTTGATAGTAAATAATTTGTCAAAACAAACACACCTTCTAGGTTATAGACAGCAACGGCTAACACTGCTCTAGCATTCAGCTGCTGCTGATGTCTGTGGCTGTCCAGAGCACTGCAGCCCAGGGCTTCAAGCACTGCCGCCACAGGGCCACTCACCTTCAGCAGTCCCCAAGCTTACTTTGTAAATGCACTGGCTGCAGCACTACCACTGCACTGGACCAAGCACAGGGAACAATCTTGAGCAGTTTTTCAAGACAAACAACTATCCCAGGAGAAATACCGAATGCTCAAACATGCAATGCCCAATATCCCAGAATCAGAGGAGGGTCTTAAGTGGTCTTTCTTTCACTTGGCCTACTGCAAAGCTTTTATTTATAGAAAGGCCTAACACTGTTTCATGACACGTGCTTTCAAATCAAGCTCCACTTGTGCCAGCATCAAGCGCTGCGTCACCTACTGCCTTACGTTGAATGGCCTGATGCTTCAGAGAGATCAGCAATATCAGCTCCCACCACAGGGCTTGGATTCCTTACCCCAAGACGGAATTAGAAACAAGACAGAATATTCCTGCAAATATTCCAGTCCTAAATGCTGTAAAGTAGTGCTATTATGAATAACAATATTGAAGGTAATAGCATTTTATTTTTAATGAGAGATTCTCTGGTATTTTAAGACAACAGCTCAAGTACAGGTGACAACTTTTCTTATGATGGTGACAAGTATTGTACCAATTTCTCCCTTTGAACTATATTTTTTACTAAATTGCCAAAAGAAAAAGTATATCTCTTAAAAATATTAGCGGTTATACAAACTACAGTCATAGTGACAGAAGACAACCACCAAAGTAACTCTGCTCTGGATCAGAAGAAATCATTACTTTCCCCCCCACCAAGAGACTGAACTGTATGTACATAGTATGTACATGTCCCTATCTACTGCTGAAGCATTTCTGAAGGATACAACAGAATGGGGAAGTACTAATAAATGTATAAACCTCGTAAAATAATATTTATATTACCTAAATGACTAATTTCAAATAGCCTTGCAGCTACATTTTACTGTGACATTTTACAGCATAGTTCACATGAGAATATTCTGTAAGAGCACTTACACTAATACTCTCTACTTACACGTATAGGATAAAACTCCAGATTCATCGTAATGACCTCAACAGAGCCAAAATCTCATCAGCTGCATGTTTGCTTTACTTGTTATCTGGATAAATATGCAGCTATCTATGAGTGGCTCATGAATGCAGATGATAGTAAGTTAACAGGAGAATGTAAATATTAAACATGGTATCTTGGATGTAATTATTGTACACACAGTTTAATCACTAGCACTTCTTCCTTTCCACTTGGTATCTTGGAGAGTATGCTCACCTCACCCCAATACTCTGTGTATCTGCTTAAGAGTTAAGGCCCAGTTCAGTAAGATCCTTGAATGCTGTATACATACATAAGGGTCTTAATACCTCCATATAAAATATACATGTCATAATGAAACAAAGAAGTTCTATGTGTTATAATGAGACTATTTCTTTAAAGACTACCCTATTAAACCTCAGAAGCAATGAAATCTTTTTTTGATACTTTCCTGAACAAGAAGTCATAAAAGAAAACACAGATGTAGCTCAGCTACTATTATCAGTCTAGATGTGAGTGGCTGTAAAACCAAGTTTATGTTATGCACAAACATATTTTAGACCTATGCACTGGGAACAGTGAAGTGCTTGACATCTGGAGTTAGACAGTGGTGAATTTCAGCACGCACACACCATGCTCATCTGCATAAATATCTATTTTCAGAATCACAAGGGCTCAGATATGCCCAGCTTTCTGCTAATTTTAAATCACCACTCCTTTGAAATACTAGGATAAAGCCTAACTGGTAAGTTACCCCCCAAAACTCAGTTCCGGAAGTATTACAGTTCCATGTTTTCCCCTCTCATCTCATTTTTTTTTAAATTAAAAAAATCCAACAAAACACACACATAAACATATCCCACTACCCTGGTATCTGATCCACCTGCTCCTCAAAAAGACCCACATCTCAGGATGGCAAGGGAGATGGGTGGCCTCTAAAGGTGGGAGGAAACAAAACAAGCCCCAAACCCCCAAGATCCTGCAGAAAGCGTGTCCAATTCAAGAGGCAGAGCTTTCCCCACCGGGCTGCACGAGTCAGTCAGTGTGCCAGCACGACGTTGTGGGAGCCCTGCAGACAGAGGTGTTGTGTTTGGCATGAGTCTCAGAGGTCCTAAGGGCTGTCGTCATTAAAACTGCGGCACCTTTTGAAGGAATCGAGTTATTAACCTCTGTGACCCCAGACAAATTTAAACCTGACTAACTGCAGATTTCTCTGAGGAATCAAGGCACGTGTTTGTAAATTGCCTGGATATTCAGCATGATAAAAGATGTTACACAAATGACAGTTACTAATATAATAGTGGCCAACGGGTCAGGAGGAATGTTTCAGTACTGATTTAGGCTGTTGTTTCTATCCAATATCAAATATTGGTCAAGGTTCGGATATTGATGTCTTGCAAGAATAAATATGATATTCACCTTTTTAAAACTGCAAATCCTGTTGGAATTTTAAGTTGTTTCTCTGGTTTGAAGAAAATTCTGGAACAAACTCTTAAGAAAGTTCAAATCAAAATGGTAATAATTCATTGTATTAGGTACAGTCTGGGATTAAAGACTTGAGTTTGGACTGTAATATGGTCATCTACTGAATTACTGCCAGAGAAATCCCCCAGCAACATTTGCAAAGCCTATTTTCCCATAGCAAAGAGAAAAAGGCACCTCCGAATGCACGATATCCCCATTGCTCAGGAAGATGCTGTAAAGATATAAATTAAACAAACATTTTCTGAATGAAAACAAATTGCTAAAAGCAACCTGAAACATTCATCACAAATGAACTTTCCCATTACAAGCCACCTAGAGAGATGCAGAAGGACAGGCTCACCACCTGAATTCACCAGTCTCAAAGAAAGATCATGGCTGTTACACCCTGATGTTATTAGCTTCATTAGGACTGTTCCTTGGCCAAGTCCAACATACATACACAAACATATGCATCCACAGATATCAACTTCTCTGCGATTCAAAGCACCCAGCAATCATTCACAGATTATGAACGTGCATTGCTTCCCTCCCCTCCCTGCTACTCAAGAGGCAGCCCTCTTCTAAAACAGACCACAACAACCAAGCAACAGCACCACTTCACCACAAGAAATGAAGTGGAATTGCTCCCAGATTTGAAATCAAAGAAGATATCAAAAGTAAACAGTATGTAATTACCCAAATGGCGATTTGCCAGAACGCAGCACAAATTGCCTGAGCCAGTGGCTCCCAATTCAGAGGTGGGGGCCTTGACAATTGGGGTCATAAGCCTAACCAATATTAAATCAGAGAAGCTGGGCTCACACACAGAAGTGTGACTCCTGGGCCCAGAAGCACCGTCAACAGGGAAAACTCTGGAAGCTGTTTAAAGGTAAAGGTCTAGCTCTTTACAGATTCAAAGCATTTCACATAGCTTGTGAGAAAGCAAGCAGTAACTGGTTATACACACAGAGAGTGCATCTTTGTTCAACACTTCTCATGGAATGGTTGTCCAAAAATACCAGCAGTCTGGTTACAACCGACTTTTTGGGAGCAGATGAGGTAAGGGGAGGAGGTGTCAAAAAATCAAATACCACACAAGTGATCCTCACTCATCAAACTATAAAAATTAGCTCTCAGAAGATAAGAGCACTGTTAACGTAAAAAGTAACTCCCCAGAGATTATATTACTGTCAGTGCTATTAACTCCTTCAACAGGTTCCGCCTGCCCCCCATGTTAAAAGGGGGGGGGGGGGGGCGCCAAAACAAACAGGTAACACA
>NW_010397242.1:15223-28946 GCF_000710305.1 Buceros rhinoceros silvestris
TCGGCGCCCGCCCGCCCCCCCCCCCCGCGAATGAGAGGGGGGGGGGGGGGGAAAGCCACAAAAAATAGGCATACATATGCACAAATCTGGTACGATGCTGAGGGTCATTTTAAAAGACCCTGAACTTAGCACCCTTTCCATCACAGGAACGTGGCAAAGTGTGTTCTTCTGCTTACTGTATTTCTAGCAAACCATGCAAGAAAGCAAGCGGCACTTCAGACTGATGTCTCAGGCCAGCTTCTGGAACTTTTTGGTGTATCCAGGAAAAAATATAGAGTGAACCTGGGTCAATTTATGGTTTTTGGTGGAAACTATGCAAAATACGTCGGTTTCAGCTGAGTTTCATTCTGGGGTTTGGGTTTTATTAAAAGCCTGAACTCTGAGGAAAACTAAAAGGACATGAAACCATAAAACATGAAAAGGAAATAAGTTTTGCATGAACACTGAAAGGAAGGAGTCAGTTTCACAAAGTGGAGCAAAGGACAAAAGCCCCAACAAATGAACAACCCAGGGCTAAAAATTCACCATACATGTAATACTAATCCTGATCTTCACTACTGCTCTGAAGTGAAATTCCTCTGACTTGATCCGGCTCAGAAATTTGAAGTCAAGAGAAATCACTTTCCATTCCTGAAGACTTCCAGATTTTTAGTTGAAAGGACAGTCAGGTGCTAAGATTAAACTAACAGCATTTTTTTCTTCAAGTTTAAGCCTATAAACACTTACACCTTCACATATATCTTTATTTTGAGATGTATCCAGTATCACCATCCTTGACTAAACACAAAAACAATGCATCATGAATCTATAACAACATCTTCATTTTGTTTGCAGCATGGATTTTCGTCTGGTTACATGACTAAATTACTCCCATTTACAGGTTATCCACATACGGACTGAGAGCTGAACCCATTTGAGAATTAGCTTTTAACAGCTGACCTGGTGTCTCAGCAAGTGTTTTGCACAGACTCCTGGGAAAAAGCACATTCATGAGCAAGCCTGGAATCACAAACCTTACACCAGAAGAGGCCAAGTGCGTTAATACTTTTCAAACTGCGAGTTCAACTGCCCTACTGCTACAATACTGCTCAGCGGCCAAGTGACAGAACAGCATTAAATATTATTTGCAGAGAGAGCCATCTGCCTGCCATCACACAGGAGGGTGAAATCACCTACCAGTGAGCGAGAAAGGAACAAGATGATGGAGTTTAAAATGAAACATATAAAGGGAAATGAAAGAGGAAAGCCAACAAAACCAGAAAAAAAGTACACCAAAAATGAATTATTTAGAGCTGCATCTCAGCTTACTATTGGATCTATTAACATCATATCCCAAATAATTATAGGGTTTCCCCACTACCCTCACACTAACTGCTACTGCATTCTTACAAATTACTATGTTACATAAAACACTGTGCATTTTTAATGTCCCTGTAGTATCTGAGCCATTATATGCATTATAGTCCTGTATTTTCATATTATTGAGGAATGATGGCTTCAGTTTACCACCTCTATGCTGACAACCCCCACATCTCACTCCCAACCAATCTTGTTCTATCTAAACGCACATTTCAGCCAGTTTTGCTTCATCTTACAACTGTTAAATCTTTTTCCGTCTGTAACTGAAGGCTCGACAGCAGTGACTTCAGACACGCTGATGGGACAGCACTTTTTTTTCCCCTCCCCCACTTTAAAAAGAGACAGACTATAAAATATCTAATAGAACTGCTAGGTGTCCACAGTGAAAGTCAAAAGCATTAGAAAAGATCATAGTCTGCTTCTAGGCTCAGTATGTAAACTCCTCAACAACTGATACAGAAAAAATTTCACAGGTGTTAAAGAAAGAAAACAATAAAACACCGCTGCTTCCACCTGGCTGGTAAAATCACCTCCCAACAAGTTTAGCTCACTATAGACCATCACCAAATTTACACCTCCGACCTAGTAATGGTTATCAAATGTAACAGAAAGAGACCAACAGTAAATTAAACCAAGAAAAACAGCAATAAACTTAAGTACCTTCATAGGTCCTGCAACCCCTTCTCTGCTGCCATCCACACTCCCCTCCACACCTCCAGTGCACACATCCACTGAAAGAGCTTACCTGCTGCCCGGCCAGCTTTCACTGACCCCCTCAGCACAGGTGTTGGCACTTAGCGAAATCAGTAATTTGTAACTGCAATCCTCGCTGCCTCGGTTTTCCCCACGGTTGCAAAGGTTGCCTGGGGCTATATAAAGGAGGCTGGTATTTTACCAAAGAACCCCTAGAAGAGGTGGAATTAAAAGTAGCGTAGGTACAGTCAGCATGTGAAGCTGATTCCTCCAGAGAAATCTGGAGCAGATATAAAATCAAACTGGGTTTCCTTTCCCCTGTTGCTCTGATCTCTTGCTAGCTTGGGAAATCGTGGCTCCAGTCAGAGGACTACTGGTCACTCAGTAAAGAGGAAATGCAAACCGCAGGACCCCCATCATGCCATTACATGTGCCAGTGCTCCAAAGATGTGTTAGTGGCACCATGGCAGAGTCAGGAGATGTTCCTGCCTAGCTAGTTATTTCCTAGGTCTTCTACATGTGGAATATAGCAGCAGTACTAAGCAAAACATGTAAGTAGCTGCTCAGTTTTCAATTCCTGCCTAAGGAATGCTTATTTTGTTCATTTATTAATCCTGCCATGCACAGCTTACTTAGGAATTGACCCTGTTCTCTTCCCTGCAAGGGAAGAACAGACTCCATAAAGGCTCAGAGGTTTTGTTCAAATGGGTGTAAATAGAGAATTTAAGTTTCACACTACTTATCTAAATGGTTCAAAACTTCTTCTGGAGAAAAGAGAGAAAGAAATCTAAAACTCTCTGGACTTTCACACAATTTACCCAGCTCTCCCGTCTGCTACACAGACTAGACATTTTGCAGATTTCTTGGAGAACTTCCTGGCAACCACCAGCAATCACCAGGGCAGGATGCATATGTGTTAAACTGAAATCTAAAACAAAATCATCTTTCTGAGCTTCAAACATTTTTTTTTTTTTTTACTGTGAGTTTTGGAAAATGGTTTAGTATTATTTTATTTCACTGCAGCTAGTTCAGCTGTGCCCCACTTTAGGAACACAGGTGCAGCAAAGGCTTAAGGGTTACCTTAATGACCCTTCTAGGAAGAAACTGCACAGGTCTTTTTTTCTGGACATCTTGTTATTTCTACCATGGTGAATTTTCTTTCACTGTATGCTGTTGTGATTCCGATTTAAACAAAGATCATAACTCATTTTTTCAGGCACACCCAACTAAACAGACAGACTTTCCCTGATTATTAAGTCAAACAACCTGGGGTCCACGAGTCAACGGCTCAGTTTGATCTAGAGACGTTAATCAAGCATGAATTAATATACCAAGCATAGGAGAAATTGTCAGTCAAGAGCCAATAAAAGGACTTCATCTCTTTGTGAATCCCTAATAGCTTAACAGCTTTCTCTTGGATGGATGGAACTCTCAATGCGTAGTTAGTTGTTTTTATGCTCACAGACACTGTGGAAGTTCACAGATTTCACCAAGCTTTCTCCTTTACAAATGATACCAGCAGCATACGCTTCGGGGGAGTTATGGCGGTATGAGGTATAGACTAGCAGAAAATCCTATCGCTTAAACGCCCTCCCCTTTCACAGGCAGCACCTCACAACTGCTGCCACAAGTAATAAAAAACACTTCACAGTGTTGCAAAACCTAAAGCTTTATCAAAGTACATTTTTGTAAAGTCACTCAGCATTAATAAACTTGTTATTAATTCATTAAACAAATCACCTTAACACCGATGCTTAATTTATGGGTTTTAATCAATAAATGTGTTCTCAGTAAGCTGTTATTCACCCTATAATGTAAGTAGGTAAATAGGGAGTAATACCACTTTGTTTAGCTACCCGTAGGGTAGGTGAATTTTAGATGTACTTACATCTCACTTGTACTAAAGGCAGAAAATGAGGAGAGATTAAGCTGCTTGTAGAAAGCCACAGAGCAAGCTGCTGCCCATGATGGGATAAGACCTCAAGAGGCAATTCTGTGCCCATTCTGGCTTTGACTTTAGTCCTCCACTTCTCTTGGGAGTCAAGCATTGAAAAGTAAAAATAAAAAAAAAACCCCACAAGCTCTGAAAGTGTTGAAACTAAGTGTAATCAAAACCAGGCTTCAATACAGAGTGGGAGAGCAGTGAACCAAAAAGGGAAAAAGCAAGAGGAACCATGAACTCACTAGAAAGAAGACTAAGGGATGTACTACAAGAGGGTTTGAGGTGGAGTAACACGCTATAATTACTTGAAATCCAACCCCTAAATCTTGCTTTGCTTTCCAGAGTAAATTGCTTATGGAGGAAGTAAAATTCTGGATCAGTGCAGTGACACATCTGTACCGTCGATACAAACACAAAACCGGGAATGCTGAAATCAGTGGAGTTATGAGCACTCAGTACCTCCTAGAGGATACGTATTCTGCAATCAGAAGTGTGAGTGCAGCATGTCTGGGCTGGCACAGGTTGCCCAGAGAGGTGGTAGATGCCCCATCCCTGGAAACATTCAAGGTCAGGTTGGATGGGGCTCTGAGTAATCTAATACAGTTGAAGATGTCCCTGCTCACTGCAGCGGGGGGTCAGACTAGATGACCACTGAATGTGCCTTCCACCCCAAAGCATTCTTTGATTCTATAATCGCTCAAATTTGAGTTGAACTACCTCAGATACAAATGGCATTCACAGTGCAGAGATCAAGGCTTTAAAGAGTCTTTACAAGCACCTTTTCTCACAAATATGCATTACAAGGGAGCTACGACTCACATCAGCAGACCAATCTGTAATATTTCCTCTAACAATCAGGGACAGCGAAAATGCCATCAGGCCTCTGGTGGATCCAGTAAAAGCTATCGGACTCAAACTAAAAAATCCAAATGCTGAGCACTCCTCGATTCCCCTTCAAGGCTACTAACTGACCAGTAAGTAACTTTAAACTAAACTTTAATAACTAATGAAAATAAAGAAAACTGAAACAAGCTGCTCAATAGTTCTTTGCTAAAGGGAAAGGGGGATAAAAATAATTTGTGTATATTCTTTGTATCCTGCTGTAAAATCTCAGGCAAAATACACAAATAATTTTTTATATTTAAAAGAAAGAGGGGACAAAAAGGTAGTAAACATAGTTATTTGATCTAATTATTCCTAAAGGAATCCATAAAAGACTAGAAAATACATAAAAAAATACCACTCCTGATCTGCTACCTGGGGAGAATTAAAAAAACATCCTAGTAGGAAACATAGGTGAAAAATAATGAAATTAAGCATCTCCAAATTGATTAAAAAAAGGATCTTCAGCCTAAAGAGAATCGACAGCACAGCTTTAAGGATAGATAAATGGCTGCCTCAAGGATCTGTCTTACCTCTTTTTTTTTTAAGTAATACCTTAATTTGCATAGTAATAACCCAATTATTGTAAGATTAGGTGACAGAAATCTCATTATTACTGTTCCTACAAAACAGTTGATATTCCATTCAGTACCTTTTAATGTTACACACCTTAAAACATAATTATTCCAATATATGCTCATTTATCTTTAATGCAATTTCTTTAATAATAATAAAAAAGACTCTTCCTGTAATTGTTAGGGGTTTTTGGTTGAATATATTAGTGTTAAAACACGATTTTCCTCATTCAGGCTGCTATAGAAACAAGCAAAGCCAACCAACTGCTCAGGGGCACGCTCCCTCCTCTCTTCCCAAGAGGGAGTCCACCAAGAGGCCTAAAGCACATATGTTAAAATATGTTCCAACAACGCTCTCTCTCTCCATCTCCCCGCTGCCTGCTTCTTCCCACGCTGAGAGCTGGTCATAAGACAAGCTTGCAAACAAAATCAACTATATAGTAGCATCAGGCTTCTGAGAGTTATTCGTGTTTAGGGCCTGCTGTTACAGGGAGAGGGGGAAGGGTTGTGGTTTTAAGGCTGCAGGAGGAGAAATCAGAGTGAGCACACAGAGGCATGGGGCTTACCTGCCACAGGCTTTCTCAGTTTCAATTACAAAGGTAATAAATGCAGTAAGTGGTCAGTTACCAGATTAACAGCAGAAAGGAAGTGGGGGAAGGAGATAGGGCTGGCTCCATCAGAAGAACAGAGCACCACACATGTTCTCCTTCAAAAAGGATGTCAGGAACAGTCACCAGAGTGGAAGCAGCAGAAACTATTATTTCCCCAGTCCCATTTATCTCAGTGTATGCAAGGTAAAGCTAAGGAGCCTTTTATAGGCAAATCTTCTGTATCACTCCTTCAAACCCAAGAGAGGCTGGGAGCAACTGGGAGTTGGTACCACTGGGTATCTGGTGGGAGTCAGTACAATATTCAAGCAGTGCTCTGAGCCCAGTGCTTAGCAGCCAGCGCATTTCACAGTCACTTACAGAAGCTGGGAAAAAAAGGATTGCAAACAGCCACTCTATTTAGGGACAGAGTTCCCCTCCCATTCTACTCAGGACACATAGCGTGGAGCTGCAGGAAAAGTCGATGAAGTTGTTCTTCGCATAAACGCACAAATTCAGTTTGCTTGGCTTTCAGTTGATCGCTTATCCCCCCCATCACTAAAAGCAGTAAATACAAGATGCAGTTTCACAGGAGTTATTTACTGTTTAATTTTTGTGAAAGCCTTCTGTCAAAATGGCATGAAGGAGAAGTAATTTTGCCAAGTTCCGATTTTTGAAGTCCTTTACAATCATTGAGCCACTACAGGTCCAATTAAAAAGGAAAAGCCTGTTTTGCTGGAAACTGTCCCTGGGTGGAAAAATTCCAGGGGTTTTGCAGGGTTGGGAACAGAGCTTGCTGATCTTGGGGGACAGGCAGCCCATCTCCCATCCTCAATCACTACAGGGCTAAACACAAGTGAGAACTGCAGGGCTGCTTCTTCACGCTGCCCTGGATTTTACAGAAGGGGAACATATTATGTGCCAGCAGACAAAGCTGACAGGGAAACGACCATCCCTGGCACTGCCCTCAGGCCTGAACAGAGGATGAGCTCCAGTGCAGAACGGTTGCACCTTTTCTCTGAAGATTTTGACCACTTGCCTAATAGTTCTGCTTTTGAAAAGTTTCCAATTATACCATGTTCCACAGAAAGCAAATTAAAATGACTGTTTTTACTTGAAAAATAAAATCAAGCAGTGAATATGCTAATGATTTTCCCCTTACATTCTTATCATCTCATTTCATGCCTTTAAACAGAAAACCTTGTGAATCTTACTATGAAAATTATCAACAAAGAAGAAACAGCTTTCCATCTCACACCAAAACTTGGAGGGCTGAGTTTATACCATCCTGACCCAATCTGACTGAAATTGAAAACTTTTCCTCTTCCATTAATAGCTTTTCCAATTCAGCAGTTCAAAGCCACAATCCCTCACAGCCTATGCAAGGATTTGGGATCATTTTGTAAATCTGTGTGGCAAATGAACATGAAAGAGAAACTCTCCTTATGGCTGGGAACTATCCTTTGGGGGGAAAAATGTTATTAGCTTTTTAGAGAGCATTTGCAAGGGTAATTTGCACTACAGCATCTCTTTTTACTGGCCTTGCAAGCAAGCATTGAAACAATTTGTCTTATCATATACATTCGCTTTGAATAGGACCTCGTGCGAAATGCTCCTCTTCAAACAAGGAACAATGGGTTCAGAAACCAACACTAAAAAAGGTTGAATGTGGCAGTAATTCATTTCAGCAAAGATATATTGAAAGTGAAGGGGGAAAGGAAGAAGGAAAGGATAAATGAAAAAGGAAAGGAAAAGCTTCTGATTTAGTCTGTCATAACTTAAGGCAGCTATGCCAAAGCTCCCAGTCTGGTCCAGCAATTTCACAGGTATTATAACGGGAGGGTAAATTGCTACTCCTGGACATCATTTGCATTTCACTACTTCTTAACAGTCCTCAACCAAAACCAGGGCCTCACCATGTAAGACTCTGCACAAACAAATGGTAAACACCTTTACCACCCCCAGACATTTCACAACATACAGCTGTCAAGTCAGGGTTACTAGCACCTGTAAAAGACAGCAGCACAGGACCGAGCATTTGATGCAAGGAGTACAGGAGTCGGTGGAAATCCTTCCCGTCCTTCAGTGTGCTTTGCCTCCTGGAAGAAGTAAGGCCACAGACTGCTCCTGAAAAAATAAGCAGCAGTTCTCTTGCACTGAAGTCTCTGAGCCATCTCACCTTGCTCTGTGGGGCAGTTTTTCAACGCAGATGACTCAGAGCAAAGAAAACTGATCTCTCTTATGCTTTGGTAAAACAAAATGCAGACTGTGGATCTCCAGTTCTGAAAGTGGCATTTCATTCTGCCAGAGCAAATAATTTCAATTTTAACCAAGGAAAAAACTACTAATAACACGACTAGGAAATACTACATTTGCAGCGAAGTTGCATATCATTTGAAGTGGAAAAACAGGGAAAATGCTTTCTTCCAAATAAAATCAGTAACAAAAAGATCTATGGAAGTGTAACAAGAAGTAATAAAATCAAAGGTCGCCAGTTACGTATGTTTCTAGTGCTGATTCTTCCCTACAGCAAAAATTCAATTTGCAGATGACAGCCCTGCAAGGCAGTTTGCTAATGCAGATCCCTTCCCCTTCTACTGGAGTTCAAGGGATTCCCCGTGGGGGTAAGAGTCCGTTCCTCACAGGCTGAAACAATTTACTTCTTCAGTTGCTGCAACTTTTCTATCTCCCATCTCAGTGCTGTATTGGGTACACTTACCAGAATTTACCCAGCAATGTTCCTCTGACTTTTTCAGTTAAACACATTTTAAATGAAAAGGGTTTTGAATGGGAAGTAGTTCCAATAGCAAAATTCTCAGAATATCTGAGTTGAAGAAAACTGAAAAAACCCCACCCCAAAAACCCGTCAGAGACAAGCAGGATGGACGATCCCCCAAGCTGCCTGTTCAAACCCCTGCTTCAGATGAGAGCCCTCAACCATGATTTCACATGTCTTGCAAGAGTACATTAACCTCTGGGCTATGCACTGCTCCAAAGAGGTGTCTTTGTCTCAAGGTTAGATTTGACTTCTGGAAGGGTGAGCTTTTTTTTTTTTTTTTTTTAAGTGAAAATTCCTGAAAGCTTCCTTTTCCATTGTGTCTCAGAAAAAGACAACAGAGGGTTTTTTGAAAGATTATTGAAAAGTACAGTGGGCCAGCAGTTCAACTTTCACAAATCAGCACAGCGGCATTTAAATCAGTGTAACCCTCTTGACTTGACTAGCTTTTAGTTTGACCCAACAGAAACAGAAACGATGTAGGCTTTTTGTGTTCAGTGAAAACCAAGGAGCAAAGCTCAGCAGCACAAGAGAGCAATTATTTCTCCAAAATTCTTGCCTAAGATAAAAGCAACAACAAGAAAAACAACAACAACAAAAGAACAACCCACATCCAATTCTTTAAAACGTGTCCATGCAAAGCTATAGACTCAAGTCCCATGTCTTCAGCTAAATTCTCACTGGCTCCTGAGAAATCAGTGATAGCTTTTCCTTACCTACAAGGACATTTCACTGAATAAATACTGCATGTATATAAAAAAAGAAAACCCAAACTCTTCTTCACTTGCTCATGACAGAATTGCCACTTTTGTTCACTCACAGTAGCAAGACTACGTGGCCTCAAGTCACCCGTTTGGAAGGCAATGGATTCTATACATCGACACTCTCGTCAATATTAACTTCAGAGACAGAACTTGTCTCTTTCACGCTGAACCATATAGAAAAACATAAAATACTACCCACCACACCCCCGCCACCCCCAATGGACAGCTAACAGTACAGGAGAAGACAGACAGAGAAACAAATACTGAAAAAAACACCGTACACCGTTCTCGCTGATGCTTTGCTCAGCACTATGCAACATCATAAACTGAACAAAGCAATTTCTGGCAGCTTTGAACAGCAGTTTAAGTCCAAAGCTTACTTATAATTCATGTAAAAAGTCTGAAGCATCAAAACACATGACAAAACGCATTTTTTAACCCAGCCTGGGATACACTATTCTAACCGCATGAACTATTTCTTTCTGCTTGTCATGGCCATCATCAAGACTTGATATTTGGCTGCTCTGTGGTGCTCTGTAGTGTTTCCAAATGAAGATGCATATTATGATATAGATGCTGCTACCATATATGCAAGTCCATATGCTTGCTGCCAACATAACATACTTGTTAAATACTGCATTAGTATTTAGTCGTGACATAAACAGGCCCATATTCAGCAAGTTCCCAGCTTTTAACACTTGAGTAAGTGCTTACTACATTCCTTAAAGTTAGCCAGGTGTTTAAGTACTAAGCTGAATCAGAGCCAAAGTCAGAATAAGCGTTGACATGGTATAATGTAAAGGCTTAATAACAAATGAATAATGAGGCCAACACAAAGCTCATTCAGATAAATTTCAGTGTCATTAAGCTACACACACACACACACACACACAATTTCTGGAGGCATCTGATCTAATGGAACTCTAAGGTCAAGCAGATGATTGTTCCCACCTATTTCAATCTGAAAACAAAATTATTGGTGAATACAAAAGTTCTCTCAAGAGAAAAGCTGTTTGAGACAGACTGCCCATAGATACAACATGGACTTAAATGTTTATCTAAAAAAAAAAAAATTACCTATGACCCTGACAGATGTGTGATCAAAAGTGTAGCAAAATTAATAAAATGCTACATAACCATTTAAATCTGAAAATTACTTGATAAAAGTCTGGCTATCTTTCTACTCTATCTCCCTTCTCAGATAACTTGATTACAAAAAAAGTAAGAAAAAATCCCTCTTCATTAAATGTCTGAAAACAAGCTGAATAGCTGATAGAGAAACCTGAGCTCTGACTATTCTGAATGCTCATGGTATTTGTAATATGAACACTCTTTAGGTTTAACTACTCACATGTGGCTGAAACATAGGTTTGAATCGCACACAGACCAAGTTCTGACGCAATATATATTCCTACCTGCGTGCGGCTTACGTGATGGTCTGGGGAGTCTGCCATCACATAGTGTGTCACTTTCTATAAACCAATACCTGGGAATTATTGAAGCCATTGTCATTTCACATGACAAAAATATCAATGTTAAATGCGCCCTTAAAACATTTATCAGTCACGTGTGTCAAGCAGCAAGAGATGAGGAATATTTCATGTGAGTAAAATGCAGATAAGTTAACTTGACAAGAACATGCATTCACTTAAGAACGGGATATGTCCCTCTTGGCATGGACATCATACTGCGCAGAGTCTCCAAGAATTTAATTAGAGCTGTAATATAGTAATTAACTACTGTATATTGAAACCTTTTGTAATTTTTTTTTTTAATCAATAATGGGTGAAGAAAGAGAAATGATCATGCTGGAAAAAGAAACAATGGCACAGGAAAACAAAAGCTACTGTAAATCCACAGGCATGAAAAGGTATGTGGGGCTTTGACATCTCTTTGTTCCATCACTGATCTCATCATGGACCTGACTACACTTATGACACCTTCTCAGAGTTACATAAACGATGAAATAAAGCCTGATTTATTTTTGATAGCTCTCCAGAAATAATTCTACTTTTTAAAAGAAAATATCATTACTGCTTCACGAAGTCAACGAGGTAAATTCTCCTAGTCTCTAAATCAGTATCTTCCAACTTCTCAACTATAAGTATTGCTGGGTTTGTGCAGAAAATTAAAAATAATTCCAAACCTGGGTCAAACACAAAAATCAGGCACTTGAAAGCACTAAAACCACTTCCTTTTATAATGTACATGTCTATTAGGGCTTTGTTTGGCTTCCACAAACACCAATATAGAGTCTTGTGGAGGTTTTCTAAATATTCTAGACCAAGTCAGGAACTGGGGGTGCGCCTAGCCTAAGATTCCTTCTCTCTTTTTTTCACTCTGAAAGCAGGGCCAAGGACAAGACAAAGGGAGAAACTGGTCAACTGCACATTGCATATGCTCCCACAGGCACGTTGACTGATGCACGGGAGAGGACAGGACAGACCTGACAAGGTGACAAGCCTATTAATCATCCGCTCTGAATGTGCAAGTCAACACTGACTCTTGGAGATCTTTAGGTTCAGCTGTGATCCCCTAAACAATCAGCCAATCTTGAACATAGTCCTTTTCTTGGAACTCTTCAAAATTTCCCCTTTATGAAAACAATATCAGGATTCAGTGGGTAATGTACCGAACAGTAAAGACATGACATTATTCCAGCTTGATCCATGTTTTGGGTGGGTGATCTTACCCACTTCTGTTGTCATTTCTCCACCCATGACATTCTGGTCATCAGGAAGATCCTGGGAGATTTGGCACCTGATACTCCTTGGAGGAACATTCATCCAAAAAGGCAGGCAAGCAAATAATACCCCCCAACTCACAGAATAAATACTAATTTGAAAGATCCAGAGTATTTAAAAGAACAACAAAAGGGAAAAAAGAGTCTGGAAAATATTTTGTACAGTCCAGACTTAGTGAAAATAAGCAGAGAGCAATTCTCAAAACAAAAAGCAAAAGCACTTGGGTTGTCTGCTATTTGCATTGTGGTGTACTACTGGAATACTTCCAGTGTGAATGTATAGCTGGTGAAGTCACTAATACAGGAGTAATAGGAATTTACCTCTTTGATAAAGTATTTTAAAATTTGTGAGTAAAAAGCGCTATGAAAGAGCTGAATTTCACAATTAGTTGTTATTATAGTCTAAGCAGCATTTGGCAAAAATAAAGAAAATATAAAAGCACGCAGGCTCTGAATTACTGTTACACAGTTCCTGGGGGTAGTCTTTCAGACTATCTTTGCCTTCCTCGCTCAGCTCTATAAAACACAAACCCAGCATTACAGAGAACGAATGTTGGTACGTTCAGGATAAATGCATCTGGGAAGCATTTGCAGACGTGATGGTGAGACACTTACCACAGCGTAATGGGTTACCACGTGCCAGCTGAGCCAAAACTTTGTGTGGATTCTCTTAAGCTGTTGCAACTACCTCTGAAAATCTTCTAAACTGTGATAACTCGATCACTTCAAAAAAGTAGCTTCTGCCTGAGTTTTCAGGGCCAGAATCCTCACTGACCGGGAAGTCTTGGTTCATAAATCGTCTGCTGGGATGGGTGTGCTTCAGCCCTTACTTGTTCTTCAAAACGGCAGATATTTTTGTTGGTTGGTGAAGCAGGGGCGGAGTGAAAAACAAAAATCCTGCCCAGTTCCCCCACGCTGCTTCCCATGACTCTTCTCACATTTGCTTGGGACTGGATTTCCTGGGGTCGGAAAAGTAAAGCGCCACCAGCGGGGGGAAGGCCGCTCCCTGCCACCCCACAGCGAATTCAGGTCCTGCTCCACGGCCGCGGAACAGTGCAAGGGAACCCCAGAGCTCTCCCGGAGAGCTCTTCCAACCAGCGGGAGGCCCAGTGGGGAAGGGCGAAGGCCCACAGGGACAGCCTCTCTGAGGGACGCTGGAGAGGACGTCTACAGACTGACCACCGGCACCGCTGGCAAAACCCTGACCGGCAAACGTGGGCCAGGGCCTGTTCTTCAGCACAGCGCGGACTGCAGCCCTACGGCTCGACGCTCCGTCCTGCTCCGACACAGGACAGACTCACCCGTGATGCTTCACGGGGCATCTCTGCTTGCTGCTGTCCCCCAGACGAGGCCCAGATACTGGCTGGGACGGTGGCCCCGCACATCGAGCTCCTGCCATCCA
>NW_010397242.1:29161-39054 GCF_000710305.1 Buceros rhinoceros silvestris
ACGGCAAAGCCCCAGCCGCTGCGGCTGCACCGGCATTGCTTGACAACACAGGCCTTAAAAATCCCGGCACAACGCTGCTCCCGCACATACTGAGCGCTCGTCACACGCTGACCGGGGACCACGCCTGGCCCGCAGTAACCCCTGGACTGTCTCCAAGCCCTGTTGGTGCTGTTCGGCCTGGGCAAAAACCGTGCCACCACGGCTAGTCCCACCACGGTGAAAGCAGAGACAACAGCGTGCAGGGGCCCGGGATCTTGTCTCTGAGGGGTCACCCCTGTGACCCTTCCTTCCCGAAGCCCCATTGCTCAGTCCCTCGGTGCGTTGGTCCCCCCTCCCCACCTCCCCCTCAAAGGGCAGCGAACTGCATTTAGCGAGCCCTGCAGCCCTCACGTACGGGGCCTGGGAGGGGACGGGGCACACAGAGGCTCCTGGAAAAACTTCTCCTCCCTGCACTGGTGGCAATGCCTTCCTCAGAGGGCACTGCTACGGCAGCCAAACCTCACCTAAACTGAGACTTTGGGACACTGCTACCCCAGCCCTCATCCTCTGGAGGACCGTGAGGACACCCCCTCCTTAGACATTAGTGTCCCAGGCAGCTCACGTCACAACTCCAGCCCTTTCCCAGACTTCTGTTGTAAACCTTCACCTAACACACTGGCACAATCCAACGTCCTCTGCCTTCCTGCCTCTCCCATAATCCAGCTGTTTTCCACCTCAGAAAAAAATCCAAACAAAACCCCCTCCTCCAATATACAAAACAGGACATACAGGAGAGTAACGGATTTCTGATTTCCTTCTGCAGGGATCAGGACCAGGGCTGTTCCCTCACCTTTACATTAGAAGCTAATCCTCCCACCTCCTCCTCGTAGACATGAAAGTTCTCCAGCCTCTTCCTCATTACATAAGGCACATGCATAATCCTTCTCCTCCCACAGAGCATCTCAAGAAACACAATCCTCCTCCTCCCCCTCAGTCACATCAAGCCTAATCCCAACACTTCTGACACGACTTGCTAAATAGCCATCAGTACAGTGAGAACAAACGGAATGAAGCACAAACTCCGCACACGGCTTAAACCACATCCTCACAACTGATCCTGTTTTCTACTCAGCCTTCCTGTTCTGCTTAGGACCTGCAGCTGAGAAATATTTTTCAGTACAATTTGTCTTTTCTATTTAATTCTCTCTTTTTCTTTTTCTTTTTTTTTTTGTGACGGATGAGACTCCATGTTCTTTTATTAGTGAATACAGGATTTTGTTTTGTTTTGTTGGTGGCATTTTATGGCCATATTTTGCAGACAAGTTCATGGTAAGTTCAGAGGAAAGGAATTTTCAAAGACAATCTAGCACAAAGCATTGAGGGAATGATACGGAAAGTTGACAAAATGATGATAAACAATGAAAAAAGAAATAATTAAGTGTGCTGAAATACTACATCAATATTTATCACCCTGTTAACTTTCCTAATAGAAAATGCTTTATTGTCTGCAGTTTCAGAAAGAGATCTTAACCTAGGCTATGGAAGCAGAATGATGCATATATAATGGTTTTGAGATATATTTTTAAATTTATACACAAAAAAAAGAAAATAGCAAATATGTCTTTATGAGATAAGGCTTTCAGAACAAAATACAATACATGGAAATCCTTTCTTAAAGTGTTCTGTGGTCCTAAGGAGGTAGGAAACTTGAAACAGTAGTTACAGTAAGCACAGGTCTAAACAAGGTGTGTAAAATTGGGGCACAGGCAGAAACAAAAACTCTGAAAAAAGTGGCTAAAAGAAGTGAGAGAAGTAAGTCTTCCATGAACATGGCTGATCTGTTTACGGTTTTTTTAAAAACCATTTGAGAACTCACTTGCAAATAAATAGAGAAGGTCCTTGACTAGCACTTAGGGAAGGTAGTAAGAAAATGAAGAGTAAGTAGAGAGCTGAGCACTCAGAACTAACTCTAATCCCAGTCTGCCTGTGTCAAATCGGCCAAGCCATACCATCCCTTAGACCAGTTCCTTTCGTGGCTAATGAGGTGATAGCATTTTCCTCTCAAGTGTGCTATCAAGATGAATTAACTAAATTATATTAACTAAGGCTACCTCACTGTCCTCCCGCAAACATTCTGTCACGGCTCCTTCCCTGCCTTGATGTCTACAAAGGACATCTCGACGGCTGGGCAGCTGGTTTATTAGGATATCTGACTATTATACGTATGTCTACACTAGCAAGAGATTTGGTGCAACAGAGGCAGAGTGCTAGATCACGGCAGTTGATATTCGGCCCCCTCATTCATATTACCTGGTGCTCAGGTTTACTATCAAACAGATTCAGCCTCATCCTGTGTACTGAATCTTGCATGTGGTTCACATTTGTTTCAAGGGACCAACCATTGGTTTAGGTCTTGTATATCTACCAGTGCTCAGAGGGTCTGTGGTATGTTTCTGCAAGGAGCTTCTGCTGTGTTTTCCTCCAGAGGAACCTAGTTCAATACAAACCAAAACCATTCTTCAAACCCAGCTGATATACGTTAAGTAAAAAACACCACAGATATTTTCTTTAAAACCGCATTAATGCCCCAAACCAAAATGCTACGATGGGTGTAGGCAAGGCTGAGTATTATTTTTTTTCTTTATGCACACCCTCTACCTCCTTATTCATATCCTTTTTTTCCCTTTTTTTTTTAAATCTTCAGAATAAGTTTAAGTTTTACATCATGTAATGTTTTGGTGGTGAAAGCACTCTATCAAGACTGCTCGTGGCTGCAGTTTACATGGACTCAAAAGCAGCTGCAACAGCATGAATTAAGACACAAATAATTGCGGTGCAACGGCAGAACAAAACATCTGGTGATAGATATTTTAAGCCAGTTTCCCCACTGTAGTGTGGAGAGGTCTAGGACAGTAAACTTTTGGGACAGTCACAGTCAGGTCTTACTCCATGACATGGTTCTTATCACAGTATCTTTATTCATACAGTGACACCACGTCGAAGAATTATTTGGCTCAGTGTCTGTACTATAAGAGTAATTTCCTCAACAATAATGTATTCAAATATTAGTGTTAATAATTTGTCTTATTTTTTTGCTGGTACATTTTGTCTTCCAACTGATTATCCATCTGAAAGGACATTTTACCAACCAATACAAACCCTGCTGCAGAGTTTATCCTATCTGTTGAAGGAACAGATAACGCATACAACTGTTTAGAGTACACTCAGCTATGTTCTGTTTTGTATATGAAACAATTACTTGGAGAGTTCCTGTATAAAAGACATTTGATAAGGACAATGTTGAGAGTGTTTAATAAGTACCGAAAAAGGATAACATCTTGATAAATGCCAAACAATATTTTAAGTAGGAAGACTTCCATTTTGCGGTTACTGTGGTTTTAACTCCAAGAAGTGGAGACTTCTATTCGGGTGGAGAAATTAGTCGGGAATCAACAATCATGAGGAGTATATTCAAAAAGGTTACTTAAAGCACCAGGAAGCTAATCTTTGGTTACTCATAACTAGTAAAGAGAGAAAAGCTTATTCAGGGAGTAATGCAGAGCACCTAAGCTAAACACCGTCTCTGAACCACCTTCTACCCACATCCTTCTCAGAGAGGAACAGATGAAAGCTAGCCCTAAGTTAGCCTGAGTAATGCCTGTTCATCAGCGGCCTTCTCATATACTTTACCTCTTTAACTAGAGGGTTTAAGATACATTGTTCTATTTTGAACTGCAAGTGCTTCAAGTTTGCCAGCCAAATCCCACCGAAATATTTCCAAATTTTAACATTTCATTTGGACTTGCCATTAAAAATGCTTCAGTAACTACCTAAAGTAGAAGTATTTTGGCTTTGAGAGGTATTAATCTGGGCCCACTGGCAGAATAGTATGATTTATTTTATTGATATTCTTGTGGAGTCCTGCTACTGATGTTCAGTTAAGGTCCTCATATACACCCTTTCAACTTCAGGTAAGTAAATCAGAATTGACCTGAAGTTAGTACAATCAGATTTCAGTGCTACTTTGCTCTTACTACCTGGTAATTACTCCCTGTGGATAGGCATCCACATAACCAGTTTATGGTTAAATAATGTTCTAATACCTTAAAAATGTTCTAATGCCCTAGATGAACAATGTTCTAATAGTTTATACCTTAAAAGCAGACATGAACAACAGTAAAATCTTACAGATACTCATGGTGTGAGCACTGTGCAAACTTCAAGATACGGCTGGATACCAGACAGTGCAAATGGGACAGGGAACATCACAGGGAGCTTTCAGCCACGGCTGTACAGCATCGCGCACAAGCCGATGAGGCCACGTACCAAAACGCAACGACCTCTCACCAAATCCTAGTTATTGTGGCCAGTAGTACATCAAGAATTCACGCAGTCCTGCTCTCTCTCCCAGGCTAGACCAAATCTACCTACACCATCCTAACTGACGGAGAGACACTTCCAGTCCGGAGCTATTCTTATTTTGTGCTCGCTAACACCAGTCACACACAGCTCGCTGCAGAGTCTTTGCAGCTGTGGTGGTGCTAAGCTTGAGTCTGTCTTCATTCATAGCAAGTCAAAAGACGAGCGGCTCTATGCAAATAGGGATCACTCAGCAAACGTACCGACAAGCAGACAGCAATACAATACCTTAAAGTCTTGAAAATATTATTTTTAGTTTGAGTTTTTATTGAGTTCTCTCTGCCAATAATAAATCGTCATATTTAAAGTGGATATTGAATTAACCACTACTTATCTCCTAGGAACCTAACAAGTACTAAAAACCAGAGGAGTTTAAATAAGTATTACACTTTCATGTTCCATTATTGTTATTTCATTATTGTCTTTCTGCTTCTAAAATCAAGCCAGTTTTGTTCATAATTTCTTGGGTTCTCAGAATGAAATATTTGAGAGACCAAAATCCTTGTGTGACCCAGAAACATCACTGCTTTCCGAAAATATGACGACATGGTAACCTACTAATGCAAACCTGATGCTTTACATCCTTTTCACTAAATCACACCAAAAGGTTCCACTGGGACAATCTCACTGAACATGTTGCCAAACTTCCTTTATTAGAGATTTTCACAAGAATGACACTTTCAAGTAATTAAGTATTAAATAATGATTGCACTATCCTTTTTTTTTTTAATCAGCTTGTTTGCACTATCTAAAACAATTATTGGTTCTTCAGGGCATGTTTTTTCAACCTATATTTACCTTAAGTAATAAAGTGTCCAGCTGACTTCCATGTCTTCTCTGAGTCTCTCAGCACGACACTGATTTGCTAAATGTGAGCAAGAATTGAAAAATCTGGCCTTAGGTATCCAGCTACATACTTGTCCCACAAAGTATTAGAATTTCCCTTCTTTAAATTAATGTCAGAGCTGAGCTTTTAATGCATGGCCTTGGCGTGATTTATGAGTACATTTAAGGAATGTGAGGTCACTCAAGCTAGCAAACCAGCTGGCCTCATGCAACAGAGCAAAACGAAAACTTTAGGCAAAAAAATTTCACTGTACTTGCTTCAAAGAATGTGTAAAATAATCTTCTAATTTTTATTTGAAAACACAGAAATAAAACTATATTGACATTTTTTAAAATGCAGACCTATTTTAAGTGATAGCCAGAGATGCACCAGAGGAAATGCGGGTTTTCCTCCCCAGTTCTGTCCTCACACAGCAGTCGGAGCTACTTTATTCTTACCAGTCTGAAAATGAACATCTAAGGTAAAGAGACTGCCTTTAAACTAAAAATGGATAAAATTTTGTCCATTATGTGACATAACACACCATTTGAAATGGAGGACAAAAAGCCTTTCCATAAAGCTAATACAATATACCAAGTTTTTAAGACTGCTGTCTGTAAGGGTTAGTTAGGTGAACGGAGACTCGAGAGATGTGCACGTGGTACTCAAAACTCCAACATACCATTTTACTGGCAGTCTGGGAAAAAAAAAATCAAGGTTAATCTGAAAAGACCATGGGTCATACTAGAGGGAGTCAGTATTTATGGGCTCCTTCTGCATTCAGTGAAGAAAAAGAGACACGGCATGAATGGAACATCAGTTTTCCACCTTCTTCTATTGACAGATACTTGAAGTATTCCAGAAAAGTGCAAAAACCTCACAGAATAAATTTGCCTTAGTTTTTGCAATATCCTCCTATGACAACAGTCAGAGTCTGCCAGTTTCCTGATAAATCAGCCATACTCGGTCAGCTATACATTGCAAATCCGGGAGACAGGAGAAGAGGTCTAGACAACCACGTTACTCCAGGAACAAAGCACTACAAAGATACGTAGGTATTTACACAGACCTAGTATGATCAAATATTGTGATTTTGTAATGAGATTCATAACACGATTTCTCTTTCAAGATCTGCTCTGCTTATTGGAGAATATTGGCTCCAATCTCACAAAGATACGGAGCTACTAGCTCTGATGCTTAAAGAAAACCACCCTTGGAAGTGTGAACCCTGACAACTCAAGAGTAGAAAAATATCGAGGGGTTTGGAGTATTTTATCTTCTAATTTCAAAATTATTTTGTAGTCTGCTTCAACTGGTAATATTCACACAGATGGGTTAAATTGTTGTTTTGCGCTCTGATTTAACTTCCCTAAAAGCTGTTCCCAAAGCCTTGTCACTCACCTGAGTAATCCTACTGGTTTTAAATGGGCCTCCATAAGTGACCAGACTAGGCTACTTCTGCACACTGCTGAGCGTTACGTAGGAGGTGCTGATACTCCCACATCCCTTTAAAAAGAAGATTAGGCACTAAGATAAGTGAAAACTTCTGTTCAAATTGGCTCAAATCCTTCTCCTATTTAAATTGGTGGCAGAACTCCCACTTACTTCAAAGGTCCAGGACAGGCGCACTGTATTAATTAGGACAGTACAAAAATTCTCTTAACAAAACTGAAGCATATGACACTCACCTGATTTGAAACAAAAACCCAAAACCCATGGTCTTGGATTTGCACTTCTGTGAACACCAGGCGCTGCCGACTTTGGTGTAGAAGTCCCAGAGAATTCGGTTTTTGAACCAAGAAATGGAATAATGAGATACTTCTATTCATTGCTCATTTGTTTAAAGCTTCAAAGTAGGAGCCCTAAATTTTCACGAAAAGTTCACGAAGTGAACGAAATGAGTTCACGAAAGTTCACGGGGTTCACGAAAATGAGAATAAACTTGACCAAACAGTAGATCATATCTGCCACAGCTCTACTTACATTGTACAGGGCTGGGGCTTTTCAATTTTAAAGAAACTTTAGCCTTTGCACCATTCTCTGCCCTTTAGTGTGCTTCAACGGCAGCTCCTTCATGCTAAAAGGAAAGAGTCAGTTTAGCTATAAACCCCAATGCTAGCTACAAATCTAGCGTAACCACATCAAGCGCCTCTCGTACCAAACCCCAACACGGGGATACTTCATTTAAGTTACCCTCCTGGCTCATCTCCACACCCTCCCTACAAGATAGTTACGTCAGGCTTGCCCAGCCGAAAAGAGCCTGTCTGCTACATCAGTCCAACCTGAGAACTACACCTCACAGCACAGCACCGATGCCTGCTCAATCCTAATGGTGCAGGGGCTGAGACCGAACTTCTGCTCCCCAGACCAAGCAGCAACACACCAAATTCAACCTTTTTTTTGAAGCAATGGAGAAGCAAGCAAGCTAATGTCAGGCTGAATATTTTTAATATTTATAATGAATAAAATTATATGCTTGGAATGCAACCTTCAGCAAAACAGCATTAAAAACTAAATTTTTATTTGGATTATATTCATGGTAATAACAAGTAGTGTAGGGGTTTTTTTGTGACATAGGTTAAAAAGTCTGTAACCTCTAATTTGACGGGAACTCTATTATCACTCTCTGGAAAATTAGACAAGATAGAATATTAAGACATCCAAAAACTGACACAAGTAGAAAACTAGGTCTCTCACTTGCTCTTCTCTCTTTAAACAAGGAAGATGATTATATGCTGTTTGACATTCCATTTTCAGGGCAACTAAAGAGATGCCGGGAGTCACACTTCATTTATTCTTCCAAATGCCACTACTGGAAAAAAAAAATGTGTTGGTATTTGAAGGCACCATACTCCCACAAACAGCGGCCAGAATTAACCTTGTCTTCCCGGTGGTTTCATTTGTGAAGTCCGTCAGTTTAGTTTCTCAAGATGAAATTAAAAATACCCTCGTGGCTGAGCGTAAGCACTTAAAACATACACACTGCATGGTGGGCCAAAACTCCCCAGGGGGTAGCCTCGCTGAACTCATTGTATTAGACAAGTCGAGGGGAAATATGTTCTTGTTGAGATTTCCAGCCTCAAGATATTTGGATTTGCTTAAGGTTAGTTAGCATCTGAACTTTCATGTAACTGTTCAGACTGAACCTCGAGAAATTTTGAGGTTCACAACCAACTCTGAAACTAAGAGCAAAAGAAAGGACTTTAACAACTCTTTCATGATCCCCAGTAAGATATTTTGCTTTTCAGTGTGAATAAAACAAGTGCATTTATATCTTGTCATACCAGGGAACAAAGGCATAATGTTGCACACATTTCCTTAAAGAAACAAACAAACAAACAACCCCTCCATATTTTCTGTTGGAATTTTATCAATCTAAAATAAGAAAAAAAATTTCAATTTTTAAAATCTACTCAAAGCTAACACAAAAAATTAGAGTCATTAGTGAGTTTTTAGTCTGTTCTTATTCAGGCAAAAGTCCCATTGAAATGAAGCCAACATTACTTCAAAATCTGAATACTGTTTCATTCAGCTTTTCAGCACCAAGATGAAGCTTTAGTTACAACCATCTGTCATGGGTATAATCTCATAGCACTGATACCCATTTCTCTTAAATAAAACCTTTCTTCATAAACTCTTTATCTACCTCTGGGGTATATAGAACGCTCAAAGAATACAAATGAAAAATCAGTATTTTCACTCTTTTTGTACATAAACAATAATAGCACCTTGCACTGTAATAAAAATTCATCCCAGATAGCTTAGCTAGGCTGAAACACACACTACAGTGTCTTGGAGACAGAGATTAAGACTTGTTTTGGCGCATCTTGAAAGAACGTATGAACCAAAGGGATGGTGGAGAAGAAGAAAATGTTGTATTTCGGGATCTCAACACATTGTGTGGTTTCTCAAATGGCAGTTCCCTCCACTACCGCTAAAAACCCACTATTCATCCATTATTGACTATTAATAAGATGAAGTTTACCACGTGCTTTCAATGGGAAAATTATAGAGGACATGGAAAAATATCATTATAATTGTGTCCAATAATAAAACATAATCATCCCTGAGAGCCTTCATTCCTCAATATCCAATATTTCACACCGGCCTTACTAATGACAAAAGGCTCAAAACTCTGGACAAAATAGAGAAATCGGGGTTGATGATGACTCAGATGAGGAAACAGCACAGTCTGCTGGTTAAGGCATTGAACTGGGTATCACACTACACGGGGCTGCATTTCTAAACCGGCTACTGAGACACCTCTTTTCCTCAGCCCATGTATGCGGTCAGCCAGGCCAAGCTGAAGACTCCACAAACGCCCAGGCAGTTCGAAGTGTGGGCAGAGACAGTTACTTGATCTCTGACCCGTACAACTGGAATCCATCCTGGCCCATACGGCCACCTCAGCACCACGCTCTGTCCACTTGCAGTGCTGGGATATATTAATTGCTTGATTTCCAAAGTAGCTCGACCGTGGCCTGCCCTGCGCAGATGCCCCTTACTAAAAAATAACAGGTCAAAGTCACACCAGAAATTCCAAGTTGTGTTATATTAAATGCTATGTTAATTGGTAGTTTTTATTTTTGCACACAAAACCTTAAATAATGTACAACTCTTTCAAGGTACCAAAACCTGGAAGTCATCACCAACTGTACAAAACAAAAGC
>NW_010397242.1:39144-50130 GCF_000710305.1 Buceros rhinoceros silvestris
ATGACAGTTGTTCGGAGGAAAGATTACTTCGGACTTCAGATGTTTCAGATTTTTGACTCAAGACAGACTTTTTACATCAGAGTCATGATTTTTGAAGATCTGGAATGACTACACTGTTGATTATACTTTGATCTTATAGGCCTGCTTTTCATCTCCAGTGACAACACAATACAAACTAGTAGATATTTTCGGATTGGTTTTGGTTTTTTGCAAGGAGCATTGTTTAAAAACAGTCCAGACAGACGCTTCCAACTCCTAAAGACAAGCAGTAGCAAAAAACTAATCGCACACACAGTGTTTCAATTTTAGAAGTCCATATTGGACAGCATGTACTTCTGGAGGACTCTGGGAACTGTAGTGCCCTAGCTTACTCTTCTCTTAAAACGTAATAAATTTAC
Source organism: Buceros rhinoceros silvestris (assembly GCF_000710305.1). Lineage (NCBI taxonomy): Eukaryota > Metazoa > Chordata > Aves > Bucerotiformes > Bucerotidae > Buceros > Buceros rhinoceros. The sequence goes on from NW_010397242.1 coordinate 39,543, forward strand.
GGCAAATCATCCAGACACTTCTACTGGTAACAATGAGGTACATACTGCCCCCTGAAATATCCCCACAACTGCAGGGAAGACAACCAGGTAAGCCTATTCCACTAGTGTAAACAGATTATTCCCTTGCTTGAAGTGATGAAGCTGTCTCTCCCTGTTGCACAAATATATAAAACAACGCCCGTTATCTATTTGCCAGGATACTGGGTAACGTCTCCAGGGCTGACTATCAGCTGGTTTAATTGTAAGACAGTTTGATGTTAGGAATAGGAGAGAGGAATTTGGTAAGCGCTGTGAAGAGGGCGGGAGAAGAAAATAGGTCAGATAGCTTACAAACATGCCAGAAACAGAGACTAATATTCTACTTTTTATTCTATAATAAAATTAATGTTGCCCCAGCAGCAGGCTATTTGGTACATCCATCTAATTTATTAAACAAACAAGAAGACAAAGGATTTGCTGAAGATAGTACTCCTGTGTATTTGTGAACTAGTTTCTTGTAATTAACAAAATTGATGATAAATGTAATCTTGTTTTTACTTTCTCCTCGCTTTCACACACAAACATGCAATATTATATATCAACTAGAATAAAATCTGCTAAACCGATTACAAAACTACCACTCTATGATTTATTTATGTGTTGAGTAACAGCATTTTCCAGCATTTTTGCTGGTTCCTTCCAGTAGTAAAAAGAAAAGGGCAATACAGAAGGAGATAGGCACGATTTTACCCACCAATTAATTTATTTACAAATAAACCCACGATGCGCACACAGCCCAGGCTGCACGTTCATACACAGCAAAGCAAACAGTGCAAAAAACATGAAAGGGGAGAAAACTCTGAACAAAAGCACGACTAAGTACAAAGACTTGAGATCTTTTTAAGATTTTTGCAAGCAGAGAGGAAAATAAGAGCTTCAAAATGGGGGCAAAGTGAAAAGGGTTCTCTATAAACATAGACTTAAAGACTTCAGACATTAAAGTCTCATATTATAGACTAACCCTATAAACTCCCCCCAATCTCGTCTCTCTAAATGCTTGAATTAATTTTTCTGTTGTCACTAGGAATTAAGTTTACTTAGTCAATCAAATCTGTCCAGTTCTCTGCAAGAATCTGCAGCCTTTGGTACAGCTTTTGGAAGCAGCTCTGCAAAACAGGGCCTTTGGAACTCTGTTTATAAGACAGAGGTAAACAGCCCCACTGCAGCAGGGAGAGTCCTGCAGAGAGGAAACCTAACAAAAGATGCATTATGCTATTAACAATAAGAAAACAGCTCTATGATTTCCTCTTATTTTTAATATTTATATTGGCTTGGTGCCCAAAAACCCCAGTAAGTCCTCCTGCATCTCAAAATCTGAATGGACCTGTCAGACTGAATTAAAAGACTACTATTTCTCCAAAAATACTATTTCTGGCATTTAAAAAAAAATTTCTTTCCCCTGCTTTGCCTCACAGGTACAGTGGACAAGTGTGTTCAGTTTAAGATTCCCAAATTTATCATATACGCGGCAATGACAGCATACTCATGTGATGATGGTAGACAAAATACCAGTGCTAATTCGTATTTGCATGAAACTCACTTTCAGTTCATAAAAATCTTCTTATCTTTTTGCTAAGTTTGAGGTCTGCTGGAATCTAAAAGCTCAAAGTGAAAAACTAACAGCATGTGTCTATTCTGGGGCTGAGCTGGAAGAAAAAAATGAGTTCCACAGCTTTCCCCCAAAACAGTAACACATTCAGTTTTATTTATAACTCTCACCTATTTTGGAAATTTTTGTGAACCTGACATTCAAATTGGTAATTCAGCTTAAAACCAGGGGAGACTCCTCTCCTTTTATGCCTCTATCAAACGCTTTGAGAAGGCTAACACAAACCAAAGATATTAATAGCACACCAGGACACGAACACACGAATGTCACAAAGCAATTACTTAATTCTAAAAAGGAGAGGTAAATAAGGCACAATCTACTATGAACTGTTTCTGTGAAACGGCAAACAGAAAAAGGAAAAGATAAAGACAGTGTTTATATGTTAGAGATTACAAAAGGTTCTGGAAACTGCAGCCTGACTTTGGCATGGGTGACACAGGGTTGTGAACACTTTCAAGGAGGTCCCATCAGACCTTGGAGCTAACGATCCTCTTTCAAATCTGTCTACTTCTTCCTTTTAATCTTCCTTTTTTGTTGTTTTTGCTTGAGAGAAAACAACAAGGAATGATGCTGTGGGAGAAATGCCAATACTCAGCTCCTGCTGAGAAGAGAAAAAAATAAATGTGTCAGAGCTGGAGCTGCTGAATCCTGCTCACTTTGTGCAACGGAATTAAACAGCGTCTCCCTTCGCTGACTAAACAGGGCAAATTTGGTTCACCTAGGTAAGATAGCATCTTTCACTGGTGGCGTAATGTAAACAAATACTCAAAATAAAATGATGTGGGTTTGAGATAGAAAAGGATATGTCAATTCAACTCCGCTGCTGCCATGAGCGGCATCCAAGGAAGATGGGAGTTGCTCTGCGTTAGGTGGCGAGCCCCTCCACAGCTGCCTCGGCAAGGAGATGCAGCGGCTGCTCCTCCACGGCGGACATCTCAAACTGCTCAGATCATGAGTCACAGACAAGCTTTTGGTGACAGAAGGGGCAATTAGCTTTGACTCACACACCACACCGCCACCCCCACACCCCCCCCAAAAAAAAAGCCCTAAGGGATTACCCAAATAAATATGGTTTGTCTCATTTTTGAGTAAATATTTGGGATACTCTATAAAACAGGATTTTCAGAATTTGGCTTTTAACTTTCTGCACCTGCTTTAGTTTTTTTTTTAATACTGCGTTTACAACTGAAAGGATGACACAGGAGACAACTGAAGGAAGCTATGTGTTATTCTTCTGTCTCTGTCACAGAGTGTGGCTGGGAGTTCAGAAAGCTGGTATTCCTACCACATGGCGGAACTGCCAAGAACAAGCACCAAATTCCATACTTAGTTTTAAACAATATTTTTCTAAAAAGAACCACTTAATAAATCACAATATTGCTAAAAATTAGCAATACCAACGTCAATCACTTACAAACTTCTAAGGCTCTCAGATTGCTTTTGCTTAGGAAACCAAACACCACGGTCCATATTAAAGAACTAAAAGTGCACAAAGAAGTCAAGCCTTTTCTCTGATGTTTTAGCCCCAATCCCACTCTTTATCTCCAAACTCTGACTCAGAGTAGAAGTAATTTTGAGTTTTGGAGCTTTTGAAACATCACCACAGAAGAACTCACCTTCTACGGAAGTCCATTTATATTCTGAGAAAATTAACATTATTCTGTTCTAAATGAGAATTGATCACCTTCCACTCAACCTGGTGTCCTTTCCAAACAGTAGAAAGCAGAAGAAGTGACAGGAATACGTTGTCAGAAACACACACTTGAGTGCTAACACTTTCTTTTACAAACTCAGGTCAAGGCAACAGAGTACTTCCAAATCTGTGAGCAGGACCCTGACTTTTGGGGAACCTCCACAGGCCAGTGTCTGGGCTCAAGTAATGCCAAACCCTCCTCCCCCTCCATGGGCACTGTGACAATGTGCATGGCTAGGCAAAAGTATTCAACAGCTGCTGGATTTCACATCCAGCTTCTCCCCTTCTCTCCCCGTCCTAAGGCAAGGCCACAGCAGAAAAGCAAGCAGTCAGACAGCATCATCCCACAGGCCCCCAGCTGGACTGCTCAGAGTTATTCCAGCTTTGTTTTGTTTTTTTGTTTTTTTTTTTTTTTTTACATATTACTGTTTGACGTAGTTAGTTGCTTCCTTCTCTCCCTCCTTGCCCTCTTTCTCCCCCCAGTTATTCATTTAACTTTCTGGAGGAACACAAAAAAGGCAGCCAGCATGGCTTGAGCTTGCAGGAAGGGCAAGTGGTCGATGCACCCACTGTGCAGGCTGTGTCCCCACGCTGGCAGTTAGCCCACTGGCACTGTAAAACTCAGATAACAGAGCTGCAGCTCACAGTGCTCCTTCACTGCCAAAGAAGCTCAGAGCTTCAAGGCTGCCAGGTCAAATCGTACCCCTCCTTTGTAATACACAGGGACATACGAGAAAGTATTTTCCCTCTGAGGCTCTTTCTCTAGGTCAAGCCCTTTCCACCTGCGAACCACACTGTGGAAGTAAAGATGTGCATCCCTAGGCATGTGCACCCTTCCACCCCCGGCCCTGACCACCGGCCATGGCTAAGATGTCTCTGTGAGAGCACGGCCCTGATACTAGATGCTGCGTGCCATAGAGAGGAGAGCAGAAATAAGAAATTAAATACATCCCACCTTTCTCAAACACGTGCAAGTTATTTCTCCATGGCAGCCAATATACAGGCTCTGGAACTGGAGTTTTTGCCACACTAGTCCAGTCCTCCTTTCCAGAAAGAAAGACGCTTCATTTGAAGCTCAATTCAGTCAGGAAAGAAAAAACGTATGTAGTACTTTGGGTCTTCAAGTTTTCCCTCGCATCATCCACCCTGTGGCTGGACAAACATCTTCCCTCCCCTGGCCCTTCCAGGCTTCTGTCTCACTAACCCACTCACACTCACATGCTTGCTTTAATGAATCTTCCTTATATCCTTTCCCTCATACCAAGCTGTTTCAATATTTCTGGTATATTCATTTCTTAATTTCCATCCAACTACACAAACTTAGAACTATAATGACAGAACTATATTCAGCACTAGTAAGATCAAAACGAAGTTTCTCAGTGTTTTCAAAATGAACATCTCATACATTTAAAAAAGAAAAAAAGAGTAACTATAAGACTCTTACCTTAAGTTTTGACCAAACTACGCAGGAGAAATCTTAACTTCAGTTATCACGCAGTATGCAAATTTCAAGACGATATTTAACTGATGTTGAAGCAGAAAACCTGTGTCAGAAAACCTCATTTTCAGCAAAAAACCACCATGCCAGTAAGGCTTGTGTGCCTGCTATTACAGAGCTGTAGACAAAAGAGGTATCCTAGGTTCTGCAGCACCTAAATGAACAGACCTAATTTATCTAAGTCCTTGACAGCCCACACAGTACAAAGCAGAGGTCTTAGGGCACCAAGAGGGGGATGTCTTTATAAATACAAGACAATTTTCGTACCTCTGTATTCCACAGATGGGCAGTATCACTTTCAAAGGTAGAATGCTTTTGCCTATTATCGAACAATACCACAGTTGTGGTTTTATTTTGTTTGCCATTAATAAAACTGCTTAAGCAATCCCTGCTTTTGCCTGGGTCTTATTTGGAACCTCCCATCCCAATGTACTGACGTTCTCTATTTTACACTTGTTGCATAATCAGCAAATACCAAATGAACTAGAAAGAGCCTGTCCAAAGGGAACCCTTTGCACCCAGCTCCCACTAATTACCAGCCTCACGGAAGCCATCAGGCAGTTACTACTCATCCTGGGGATAACAGAGATTTTGAAAAAGAGATGGTCATCCTGCTTCCAATGTGGTTGCTGGTGTTGGAGAGTACGTTCACTTTCATTTATCTGGGGGGACTACTTGTCAGGAAGAAAAGGAGAACCAAATTCCTGTTTTTTAAAGTGCTACAAAATCGTATGAGGAAGCTGCAGGTTAGCACAGCTTCAAACTGTTGCTGCATTAGTTTTGCTTTTACTGTGAAACACCATGGGGCAAAACCTTATTCTTCCTCTGAAAAAAAAACCCCCATCTGTATTGATATCAGAAAAGGGCGGGGGAAGAAAAATGACAGCCACTGGCCTGCCCTTTAACCTTTCTAACAGAGCTGGTGGCCGCAATGAAGCTTAATCAATGCAATGGAAGTGACATTTCGCAGTCAAATCAAATTAAATGGAAATGAAAGGAAAATCTGAGGTCCAACCTAAAGGCTGTTCCCTCTTGCACCGAGGTCATTGCCATGGCAACTAAATGCTACAAATGTGTAGAGTAAATCCTTAACAAATCTGTAGAAAGCATGTCCAATTGAATATGATAGTTCCTGTCACTGTACTTTGTACCTTTCAAAAGAAAGGGAGAAAATAAAACAAAGCGCATCTTAACAGTCCACGTAGCAGAAAAGAAGTTCTGCCAGAAACTAAGCAGCGCAGCTGCATACTTAATCTTTCTCTTCGGCTTGGATGTGGAGAAACTGAACAGCTTCGCTGTAAGACAGCAAGTGGGTAGCTATGGACAGAGACCATATTAAGTGGATTACGGCATGGCATGTTACATTTATCAGTCTTGCTTCAACTGGGGAGCTGGTGACTGCAAATACTTCCTTGTATCACCGCGAATACATTTAACCACAGCTGAGAGCAATTCCCAGTGCAGATTGCCCACGGTTCTGCATTCCACCATTCCACCCAGCTTCAGCACATATCTCCCTCACCCTTCTGCCTTCTCTCAGGGCGAGAAGGCTGCTTTCTTAGAGGACTTGAGATAGTGAAGGGCTGATCAGACCTGCTAAAATTCAGGGATGCCCTTACCTTTGTGCATGCAGCCCTTCCTCTTACAACCCCAAGGCTTCCCTTACAATGGGGCTGGTGGGTGCAAAGTGCTCCCACCCAGCTGCCTCTCGCCTTACCCATGGTTCTCTCTGTGTACAGAGACACAGGACTATATCAACCCATTTTGCCCGCTACACACTCCAGTGTCATAGGCAGCCCTCGCCCTTTTGCCCTCTGCGTCAGCTCCAACACTTAGGCAAATGCCCCACCTCCATGTGCTGCTGTAGAGAATTAAAGATAATTACCAATTCCTACTGCCACTCGTGGATATTTCACTCCTCAGTCTAACAGCTTCTGACAATGAAGGGCAATTTAAGAACCACATCAAAAAACAACAGCCACGCACTCATGCTGCTGAGTGCCTATTTCACCTCAACATTTCCACCTGTGTAAGCAAAGAGACTTGGAGGCGGGGGGAAGCCCCAAGCAGGATGTGGGATTTTTCTTGTGAGATGTGGAAGACTTTACGTACTGAGCTGTGACCTTCCCCAAACTTGTCATTTATCTGAGCTGCATAAGGTGGCAACCATTATCCTCTCCTTGAACACGGTGAAGTTTTGATTCAGCTGTAGTAATGCAGTCACTGTGCATTACAGAAGATTTCGAGAGATTATACGCCCTGGGCCAGCGCAGGCTGGGAGTACTGCAAATCTGATACGAGGTGACATTTTCTACTCAAATACATACAGCCACAGGACACCACACACCTTCCTGCATGAATAGCAATCCACACTAATGAATTAATTTCCAGGGGGAAATTGTTACTTCCCAAGTGGGTGGGGGAGGAGACTACTCTGCCACTTTGACCAGAAGGGATTCAGGTTATCTTGTGGTCTTTTGCTGCATCTTCACCTATCCCAGACAGCACTACTCCACACGGCTGTACACACCTTCAGACCAGGCCATCTAGTTGGGAGCTGCGTGTGACACATCCTACTACACATTCACGAAATCACAGAGCAGCATGCCGAGCTATGTACTCCTCTGCAAAGGAACAACTCAGAGTACGGATATGACCATCGTACCCACAGGAGAACCTCAATTATGGGTAAAGAAATAGATTTAATTTAGTTGGATAAGTATCATATCCACTAAATACTGCTGGATATTCTAACTTAGGAGAGCTATACCCTCCTTTCTATCACAGACAACAGTGATATTTACAGATCATTTCACATTTCTTTTACCCTTTAAATGCCGCTGTATGCTTGTGCTTACTTACTCATGCTCCCATTAGTTGAAAATGCACTTGAAAAATTTGGCTGCTGGTCCAGGGGAGATGCGTGCGCTGGAAGAGTTGAATGGAAAATTCATTATAAAAAGCCAAGGAAAACTGCCTTTAAATTACTACTTTCGTGGTCTTTCTTGAGCTTCTACAGAATAATAATCTGAATAAATATTTCAGAGGGTACATCAGGGGAGCAATGAATTAATTTATGGAAAGGGGACATGCCAGCACAGACCTGCAGGCACAAGCACTGCATGGTAAAAACAGAGGTCTACCCATGCAAGGGGTTTCTTAAACGTGTCAGTGGAAACCTTGTGTACCTCTGTTAACATCAACCCCAGGCTTCAAAGGATTTACAACCTAGAAATACAGGCACTCTCATAGCAAGCACCTGTGAAATGCAGCTGGGGTGGCATTCAGGTGGACATCATCCACATCCCATCGGAATATTTTATCACAGTAAAATACAATGCTTAACCCTTAGGCCTTTAATCTTTGTTTTGGGCTTCAATAAAGAAAACCGGCTGGACGTGTATGGGCCATTGCAGAACTGAGGCAGGCACACAAAGAGTGAGGACTTGTGAAAGGCACTAACTCCATAAAGAGATGGAATGCTGGAAACCCAGACCGGTATTTCTAACACGAACACTACTTCTACTCAGCTGTTCTTCCTAAAGAGAGAAGCAGAGTCCTGTAAGAAATAGCAGCTAGTGCTTGTCCTTCCAAGGGCTTTAGAATTATAGGTAAGGAAACCATTTAATGACACCTCACCTTTGTTACAGCTCCCAGTGTTAACAACAAATAAAACTTAATGAAAATTTCCTGAATTTTTTCATAAATATCCGTGGGATCTTACTTCATATGCCTTGGTCTTCACCTCCTAAATTAAAGGAGCATTTCAAAAAGCAGATTCTGCAATGTGACGGGCAATGACAAATAAATAAGGATTGTGAAACAAGTTTTATGTATTTTTGCAATACTGTTTGATACGTATTTTTTCATGTTATTTCTTTTATATTATTTTTGAGATCTAACAACTGCTTTTAATAAGCAACTGTTATTGCAAACATATAATTATACTAGGCCACAATCCAACAAAGCACTTAAGGGCACAGATTAAAGACACTGAAAACAATGGGATTATTTATGTGCTTAAGGTTAAGCATCTGCTGAAGAACTCGGATGGATCAAAGCCCCATTTCTATTACATCTACAGAAAAAATATTATATATGTTAATTAAACATAAAATACATGTAAATTAACTAGCACATGAAAAATAACACTTGCATGAATTTTTATATCCCTGTACAGTTTGTAATAATAGAATATTCCAGTTAGCCAATACAAAGGACGGCTGCTAATATCAGCCATTTCATCGAAAGGAAAACAATTCCTGGAATTGAACAATTACAAAATAACTTGCCATAAGAAGCTTCCCTTTATAAAACATCTCCTGACTAAGCAGTTCGTGTTCCGAGGCAAAAAGGGGAAAGTAAAGAGACCGAAAGTACATCCCATTTATCTTCAAACTTCAGTAATACATGTAAAAGCTGGATTTGTTAACTTTCATTTTTATGAAAACCAATTTAGTTTTATTAATAAGATCCACAAATTATTTGCAGTTAGTGCCCAATAAGCTTATTTCATCAAAATTTCTTCCTTGATTTTTCACTGACCAATTCCATGTTATTGAATTAAGGACGAAATGGACCAGAGTGCTTGACTTCAATTGTCTCCAGGATTATTTATTTTAATTGTATACCATTTCTTATTCTTCCACTCACTATTAAAAAAACAGATCTACTCAAAAAGCTTGCAAATCCTGTGTCCACTGTAAATTGCTGTTTCATCTATATCGAACGTTCTCAATAAATACACCAGGGTTTATGATACCTCATTTTGACAAACCTAGAAAAGACCTCTTGAAAAGGCTGAAAATTTTTTTGATCATTAGCCCTAAAAATCTCTATTTGACGTATAAAGATGAATTATCACCAAAAGAAATATAAATTTTTTTTTACCTGATGTTCCTTTTTTATTTTATGGAGTTAAACCAGAAAATGAACCTTTTCTTTTATTTCAATACAATGTTTTGACAGATCAAAACAAAAAAAACATTCTAAAAATGCTTCTCCACTGGAAATTTCAAATTTCTTTCCTTGCTCTTTAATTCGGAAATTACAAGTGCAACAGTTATAAAAACGTGAATCTACATCAGAGCATTGCTCAAACTTGTAGTACTTTGTTTTTATATTCACTTTCTCTGGTCTTTTTGTTGTTTGGGTTTTTTTTCCTTGCCTTGAGTCTACACATTCTGTTTATTCTGTGGAACAAACAGAGTACTATTAACTTCATCCTCCATAGGAGCAATTACACATTCTTCAATATTTCTATCTGAAATCGTGTATGGTTTAATTCTGAAATATATCCACATGAAAAAGTACTAATTGTCCTCTTTATTTAAATACAACAATGGAGAATTATAACCAGGAATTACATTCAATGTAAATTTTTAAATAAAAGCAAAACTCGTAAAAAAAAACTCGTCTGGTCACACCTTCTTTTAATCAAATTTTGCCAGCTCACTGACTTTGCTTATGACTTGACTTCGGTTTTGATTTTCTCTATGCAAATAAGGATTTCTCTTGAATCCTTCAATAATGACCAACAGATAAAAAGGCAGAGAAATAATGACATACCTGAATAATCATCCCTGGGTCTATTCGGCCTTGTATCAGCATACAGAAGAAGTTAACACCAAGCTGCCTAGCTAAGGACACAGCGGAAACTTCAATGATGGGGATAAGTGCGTTCAAAGGAAAGTAAATTTGGGAAACTACTCTGCAGTTCCCAGCTCTCTAGTGGTGACATGAGGAGATG
>NW_010397242.1:50290-64023 GCF_000710305.1 Buceros rhinoceros silvestris
TGGTTTTAGTCACTGTCTCAATGGCAATTAGAAGTTACCACACTGAATAAAAAAAAAAAAACCCAGACCTTAAAAATTGATGAAATGAGCACCTTTGCTACACAAATAATAGTCACAGAAATAAAAAACAAGGCACCCAGAATTTTCACTCACTAGTTAAATTGTCTTATTTTTTTAATTTTTTTTTTTTTCATTTAGAAGGATACGCTGTCATTTATGTTAGGATGGCAGGTCTGCGCGTATGAGTTCAGATGGATGGAAGTTAAGCTATCACAGCCTTTCCACCCAGATTAATCTTTTTCTTTCCGAAACAAAACAAGACTGCACTGATGGATTATTGTGGACAACTTTTTTCCAGACGTTATGAATGAATACCAGGCAGTAATGGAGGCAACGAAAAAAATAAGGAACTGCCCTTTTGCTTTTTTTAAGGGATAGAGAATATCCAGCCTCTTCATGAAGACAACAGCATTAGCGAGTGAGTGCTGAAACATTTGAACGCAACTAGGGAAGTGCATCTCGACTGTTTTGCGTACCACAGACATACTGTTTAATTAAGCCATCAAAAATATGAAAAAGAAGGAAAATGGAAGAAAAGGAAATACAAAAGAGAGCGAAACTTCTTCAGCAAGTTAAAGCACTCTTAATAAGTAACAACATGACATTAGTCATTAAGAAACAAGAACTCTAAATAATGCATTCAGAACCTATAGATCTAAACCAGAAGATAACAAAGCCTCATAAATCTGTTTGTTCATTAAGTTAAAAAAAGCCAGACTTTGTGTTGCTATCATGTCAGCTGGCACCAAACTGTACGCAATTTAGTGCAACTACAAAGTGAAACCCATAGTCTACAATGGCAGGGGTTTTTGATCACGCTAATTAACAGCCATTTTGTTTAAAATAAACAGATACGACTCTAATTGCCTTTTTTACATAAGAAAGGGAAGATCTTAAAAGTGAAAGCATGCAAAAGGAAAGATCAGACAGTCGCCTTTCAGACTGATAAGCAAACTCTGTGTGAAATGAGCGCAAATGAAGTTTGAGACACTGTCTGGATTGACAGCAGGAAGACAGCAAAGCAAGAGGAGGAATAGTTTCCAAAGGTGAAAAGGCATGGCCACAGTTTCTTCCAGCAGGAAAACATTGTACTTTACATCTCTATTTCCTCTAGTCTACCTGTCTTCTGAGCACCTGTCTGCAAGGACTTTAATCCTCTGCAGGACTGGTATGCACCAGTGGCATCCAATTTTGTGAAATCTTCAGATGACTCAAGAAGCCTGGTTAGAATCTCCATGCAGAACTTGACAAGAAAATAAAATTATGTTGAAGAGGAAGAAACAAGAAAAAGGCACTTTGATCCCTGTGCTTGCTCTTAACTCTGGCACCAGAAGAGGAGCTGGACAGCGCTGTACCGCTCAGTTTGCCAAGTTCTAGGATATACAGGAAGACTATTCAGGTCCTTGAAAAGTCCTGGTAAGTAATGTGCAGGACAAGTGCTGGGACACAATCCAGTTTTCCATCTAATTTCAGTGAGGCTGAAATGCAGCCTGGAGCTGCAATGAAGACATCGGGTTTTCATTTTTTGCATCAATGTTTGTTACTTTTGTTAGACAAATTCCATTTATTGCTTTTCAAACATATCTTCAAAGTTGCTTTTTAAATGCATTAAAACTTGTAACACTGCAGAGTAAGGCAACGAAGCAAAAAACATTATTCTAGTTATGTGAGAAAGTTCCCTCGCCTTTTTCCTCACTAATGAAATCCATACCTACTCATCCCCCAGAAAACAACATAGTATGTTTTACGATGCAAACCAAGAATATCACCATTAAAAAACGCATCCCTACACTTTAGACGTACAATGACCCCACACTTCTCTCAATAAGAAGTCCACTGGTACAGCAGCTTGCAGCGTACTTCCTCAGCATCGCTCCTTCGCATGTCTAACAGCACGTTCTGACTCATCTCTACAGGCTTCCACAGTACTTCAGACGTAAGAAGAAGGTCCCTATTTTCAGGACCACCTCAAGGACTGCAAGTTTTCAGCATATTCAAAATATCATTTAAAGTTCCACATTCACAGTGAATTGCTCCACTTAAGCACTGCAGGCTTTTATGCCATCATGGTAATGGTACAGCAGGAGGTAGAATTTTTGCAGGAGCTGGTCAAAACTGTGGCACAGCTCTCGTTGGAATAAGGGTCTGCGAAAAGCCTCATTTCCCATTGCATCTGATGGATGAACTCCTTCACTCTGTTTTTCCTAATGCTATGCACCACAGTTTGTACATTTAAAACAATAAGAGCAGCCCCACTCAAGAAGGACCTGAAGACCGCACTGGACATACAATTTTCCCTCAAATGAAACAGAGAGAAAGAGAAGGAAGATTGTAACAGGCATTAACCACATTAATGAATGCACTGCTGCAAGAAAGTTAGGTACTACAGTAAGAAATGTGGCACAGATCTGACAGCACAGATTACATCTTAAATGTTCACAGTCCCTCTTCTTGCTGGGACTACAGGAGTAAGTGACTCTGGGCACTCTGGGATGCACAGGAAAGCCAGGGCACTGACCACAAAGATTTGCAGGGTGCAGCTGACCTAAAATTCCTGTGAGGCCCCACAGCAGCATTCACATATAAAGATTTTTCTGTTTTCAGCTGAAACTGCAAAGTAAAATTATCCTACATAAATTTCTCAGAACTCAGCTTTCCAAAATCAGTTTTAAAGGACACATTTTCAGTCAGCTTTAATGATAACAACATCAGAGAATGTTCATCACAAGAGCAATCTCCCTGGCCTTCAAATATTTTGTTAATGCAACTCGGAACATCAGACATATTCCCTATCAAAAACAAGCATCAGTATATACTGTAGGGGAATTTCATTACTATTGAAACAGTACGATGTATTGTGCTGCTGGCTGGGAATCTCAGACTGAATGACTTCGGCTTTCAGATCAGCAGCCAGAACAGACTACAGCTGGGCTAATTCGATTTAGACGAGGCCATGTTGTTGGTTTTTAAACATTAAAACCCCATAAAGTCATAAAACGGCAATGTTGTTGTTGCCTGAAAAAGGAGAGGCAGAAAGATGCAGCAGCTTTCCAAGAGGCACAAACCAAGGTTGCCAAAATATGCCTACGAGAATGACATTGTGGGACATAAGACGTAAAAGGGAAAGTGAGTCAGAAACAAGTTGGATGTTAGCATTATCCTACCACTAGCATCAGGTCAGCAACGATACCGGAGAGCGGCAAGTGATGTTTATATACAGTTGGTTTATCAGCTCACTATGGCCAAAGAGTTAATTTCAAATTCAGGACATATTTAATCAACAGGTTACACACCTAATGCGGATTCCTTTAGTGCCACTCTTTGTAAAATTTGTTATTATTGTAAAATTTGTTATTATTTTTGTACCAGAAGACGACCTACACAAGGAAACAACAATTTGGCTTGCTTCTCGTTTGTATGAAAATTGTTTCAAACAGCTAAAATTACAACAGCTCTTAATTTTCAAAGCAGCTATTTGACTCTTGAATCTAAACCCTACTAACTTTTCAATTTGACTTTAGTTCCTCCTGCCTAAGTCACATTAGGCAAATAAATAAAGAAATAAATTCCATCAAGTTTTAGCTCTGCAGAACAATAGTATTCGATCCTATTTTAGCAGACACAACCAAAGCCCATAAAATAAGCACAAATTAAGCACACAGCCTTGCACATTTTCTTTCCTATGTGTGTGTATCTATCCCAACTCATTTCTCTTCTACGAGATGTTTTAAGGGACAGCTTTGTGTTAAAATCAGATGTTAAATTCTAACTACTACTACTATCAGCTGCATTGGTAATAAGGCTTTCAGCACCAATTTCACACAGCACAACAAATGACATTAACAATTTGCCTCCAAAGATCCAGATACCCTTGTTAACTATCGTACGTCGTCCAAGGGAAATATATAAATAACACATCACAACAAGCCAATTCCTCAAAATTAAGTTCTCGAAAAAAAGTATGGCAAATCTAGGCATTAAAAAAATTGAAAAAATAAAAGAAGTATTTTCATTTGAAGAATTCAGAATTGAAGTCTAAAGTATGTAGCTAATATAGTACACTTTATTGTAATACTGTGTTAGGAATTCTTGATAAAATCAAATACATAATTTACCTTACTAAGAAGTATGGCATTAAGCAGAAATACAAAGACAAGTAGGACAAGAGTAAAACAAACTAGAGGCAATCAATATATATCGTATACCACGATGTGGAGGCGGTTTTCGTATCCAACAGGTTTTCAAAGAATTCTTCTCACAGCAGCAGAAACACCCTATGGTTACTTAAAAAAAAAAAAAGTATAGCATATGTTTAGAATTTTGCAGAAATTTTGTATGCTGGAATTTAGAAGTCCTATAGAGTATCACTGAATCTTTCATGTTTAATGTTTTCCACTAGAAAAACTTCTGGGTTTAGTTTTCACGCAAATCCCCGAGTAGTAAACCATGTTTTCATTTCAATACATAAATAAGAGGACTTTACCGAACGCAGAACAGCAATTGTGGTTTTGTGGAGTTACATTACACTACAGCGTTATCTCTGTCAGGTTTTACATCGTAACTCTGCCAGTTTCTGTAATGGCCATTTTCATACTGTATTTGAGTAAATCCATCTGGGTGACACGCCAATCCTAGCACATTTTCAAAAAGTGGCATAAAACTAAATTAGTGCACCGATTTCTGTCGTGAGGAAAACCTATTTTCATACCAGAAGTATGGCTGGATACTAACTGGGTCATGCTGGTGTGTTATATGTAAGTTGTTAGTGCAGAGAGACAAGTAAAGGAATATCTCCCATCCATCCACCTTGCACATCCTATATTCAGAATTAATTCAGAGAAAATACCTGATTAATAGTGCGGCATAAAGCCAAACAATGCATTGATGCTAGTTACAGTCTTACAGCAGAGTACAACTCTGCCCAGGTTAAAAAAAAAAAAAAAAAGCTAAGTCGTCATTGTTGGCCTGCGTAAGCACCACACCGTGGTATCACACATGGACCTAGCCGAAGGACATCTTTTCACAGCTCTAAATATCTTCTTGCTAATAAAATTACTGCAGGACCGCATTGCCACTTGCGTTGGTGGAAGTTTAGATTATCGTACGGGTGGTATTTGCTATCATAAATCCGTTTTCTTCAGATACACCATTCAGGCTGTATTTTCCACTGAACAAGAGCTTTTGGCATAAGACAAAAGAAAAACGAGCAGTGAGCTTCAAGTGCACTTCTTAAGCTCTTTCATAACAACAGTGGCAGGATCAGCAACAGAAGCATCAGGTTTCGTTTGCAAACGAAGACATTCAGATAAGCAAGTTATGGGAGAGAGAATTTCGCTGTAAATTGTCTACCGGAGTTGTATTTCAGCTGACAACTACTGCTTAGCAAGCAGGCCCTTTTTAGGAAGGAACAACTCGAAAGTGAGTTTTCAGGGAAGCCCTTTGAAGGTGAAGATGCTATCTTACGTTGGGGAGTAGTGTCTGAACAAAATCTGATTCATAAGCTCACACGCAGTATGTAAAGAAAAGGGAAAACACATGCTATTCCTGATAGCTGGATTCTGAAAGCATACGCTTTAATCAAGCCCAAACTCTATACTTTAAAACAAGTTTAATCACTAGCAATTCCCCCTTAGCTTTCAGTGTTCAGAATTTCTAGTGAGACACTAACTAGATTCCCCTCCAGCAGTTCCTCTCAACTGAGCTTGCTACAAAAAGCATCACTATTGCCACTTTTGCTCACAGTGTCCTTTCCACTTTACGGTTCCCTCCAGCCGTTTGAATTACTCAAATACATACCCTGATTGGCCTCCTGCTTTTCTGGAGATGCAGCTCATAGGAAGTCCAGTCCAGTAGGGAATCTTTGCTCTCATCACTCAGCCAAGTGAAAAAAAAAAACAAAACAAACAAAAACCAACAACAAACCCCACAATCTGAAAACAGAATTTCCCCCGTAAGCCATTATTTTCTGAAGGAAAACGACACAGAAAAGAAAAATCAAAGAGCATAGTCAAGGAAGTGCTTGTGTCAGGGATACATCTTAGGGGCCTCTTCTAGGTGGCTGGGCAAGCATCACAGGCAGCTTATGAAGTCGCTCATCAGTGTGGACCTTAATTTAATTTCCATACTTCCAGCGTACATGAAGCAATAAAAAAAGGCTCATACCTTTTGGTAGCATGCCACATAAGCATAAGCATTGTTTCCTTAATGCAATTCTGGTCACATGGAAATATTTCTAATATAAAACAGTGAAACTGTACATACTCCTCTTTCTCCTGATCTCATGCCATCCTCATATTAAAAAAGATTAAATATTTTACCCTAATGGAAATATTGATTAGAATTACATAGTCATCTTCCAGGCTGTAGAATTTTCATAGTGTCTCATCACTGAAAATGCAGCTGCTTCCAGAGAGGAATCCAGGAGCTGATGAACTGCACACAACGCTCTTTCAGCACAGTTCAGCACAGCAAGAAATTAACATATTAGATACAAACTGAAAAAATGTTACCAACTAAATGGAAAGACTCCATGTTCTCATCTCTAAAAAGCACAAGAGGCTTGAAAACAAGCATTCTGAGGAAAATAAAACATAGTCTACTTTATCATACGTGGTTCTAAGCCAGCAACTCTACATGATCTCTGTTTAGCCCCCAACAGCATTCACATGCACCTAAAAATTCTAGTCCACGTTGTGTGTACATGCGGCTCCCGCTGAAGTCAATGGCAGCTGCATCTGTACAGCTGAGGGAAGAATTCAACCTTATACACGAGCAGAGAGACGACGTCAGCTCTTCTGAAAACTCAGTGAGTTTTTGAAAACTCACCAGCCAAGAGTGCTCCTCCCCAGAGAGAGACTCCCCAATAAAAATTGCAAAACTCACGTTTTAGTCATTTTAGTGGTGCTTCTGCATGAGAGAAACATCAAAAGGAAGGTGCTATGCTCACGCACTTCATACTCATAAAGTGTCGTACGTAGTGCTGTGCCTCATATATGAACACATATATTTACGCACGGGTATTCTGAGTAGGAGAGGCTGTATTGCAGCCAGGCTCCACTCCGGATTTACTGACACTCACCAGCTGCCTCAGGCACTTTGAGCTTTCAAGGACCATTTATTGCAATTTATTGTTATTAAAACGTGTTTTGTAAAAAGAGCTGCTTTTTCCTTTTCTCATTAAAAATACTAACGAGGAGTAAAGATCTTTTTTCTGGCTTCGCTTTCTCACTGTATTTATTTATTTCCTGTATTTATTTATTACTTTTATAGTTAAGCCAAATGGGATGGTAACCTCTCGCGACTCACCCAAGGTCAAACAAAAACTGCAGGTACAGAAAACAGATGCTGTGATGATACCTTTGTGTTAGGGTTTTCTTAGCCCACAGGAGATAGGAATGGTAAGCTTTATATGGTGAAGACAAGACGTGCAACTGGCTCCCTCCTTACGCTCCTCCATCACTAGCTCATATCTCCCACCTTCAAAGAACTGAGCCATGGTCTCTCCTTTTCCACGAAGCCATGTATAGCCCTGCCTGTGAACCTGGAGGAGAGGCAGCAGGCAGACTGCACTGCAGCCAAAAGAGGCATCCCCTAGCAAAGCCTCATCTTCGGCTACACAAAACTCTGCAGCTAGGGCTTTGCTGTGTGCACACTCCTTTGGCTAGTGCTGGGGAATGCAGGAAAAGGCATGTGATATGTATCTGCCTGTAGGGGTAAATCACACGTCGCAAATAGTCGGGGCGGACAATACGACAATCTATGTGTGCACACAAGGCCTTTATTAAGATACAACTGCAGCAGACGGCTGCAGCCCCTACACTCACACAACTTCTAAGTGCTAACTGCTAACTAACTGCGCAGCTTCTTCCTTATCACCTCTATTTATAGTCTCTAAGTTATCTTACGTACTCTGGCTGGATTGGTTTCAAGTTCACTGTCCTGCCCAGAGATGAGCTGGCTTTCCAATCACCCATTGCCACAACCTCTCTGTCTCCTCCTAAACAACACACCTCCTGCTGCTGACTGACAGCAGGCTCACAGGGCTGCTTCCTGCACCGGCCGGGGGGTGACACCCACATCTGCCCAGTGACCTGATGTGACAGCTGCTCCCCCGAAAAGCCACCTTTCTCCTGCATGGAGTGGTGTGCTGCTCCAGAGGGATGCTTTGGGATTCTTTCCAACACTGTTAAATCGAGATATTTGGAGAGTATGGCACTAGACGCTTACAGGTACTACTAAATACTGCTGTGGCTTGTAGATGCTGCCTAAGTCTAGGATCACGATCTTACTCCTCTTTGAACACAAACTATAGATCACCATAAGGCACATGATATGAGTTACTGACTGACACTGGAGCTTCACTGAAGTCGCGGAATTAATATGATTTATGCTGCCTATGGGTCTGGCTTTTTTTTAATTTCAATTACTACAAAATGATGTTTGAGATGTCAGCATGATGGTAACAGCAATGCTAATATTCTCTACTTCTTAGAATTGACTAAGTGGTGGCTTGTTGTCTGAAAATTAACAAGAAGATGTAGAAATAACAAACGCCTTTTGGAAAATACTGCAAGTTTTGAATGAATTTTAAAGGCTTTCCACTTACATCAGGTAATCAGTATATTTATTTCTCTGCCAGCAGCTGCTTAGGAGGGTCTCATGTCCAACAGAGACCTATTAGAAGGCAGTTCCTGATCTCCAGCCTCGCTGACATGCAATCCCCATTGCAAAGCTCTCAAAAACAAAGTACAGAAAATTGCAAGAGTTGACAGTGGGGACCAGAGTTTTTTTGGTGATCAACATTCACTATTTTAAATAGGGTTCTTGGAGCGGTCTGTACACGTACTTAAATAAGCACCTCTCTACACTTAAAAGCTCCCACTGTGCACATTTGCCTACCTATTTTGGGATGCTGAAATCTCCACATGTGAAAACCTGGCTTTCAAATCTAGTCTCCCTGCAGATGCCGGATCAGTTCCAAAGAGGCCAAACCCAAGAACTGCAAGTCTCAGCCGAGGAGAGCTGAATGCCTACAACGCATAAATGCAGTTAGCACACGCCGACAAAGTTCGTATCTCGTCAGCAGATAAAGCCTGTACCAATCCACCTGTTTTGACACAGTTAAAGCTACATAGATCCGTTCCAGCATGCCCACTCATCTACTGCTCATCTCCGCCTAAGTACAGACATGACTTTATTCACACAACTGCCTTCAAACCAGTGTACCATTTCTGCACGCTCTGTACGTATAACCCTCCATAGCGCCACAGGTACATGCACCCCAAGTCCATGACGATGGCAGTCTCCTTAGGACCTGAGTTGCCTAACCCCACCAGGGAGATGTCACATCCTTATCCAAAACCGCATTACAATACCAATACTGCAATACAATACTACAATGCAATAACAAATGCATTCAGAGGACGAGGTTGTGTTACCGGTAAGGAGTCAGCAAGAATCTGTATTTGGGCCATTTCAGTGCCTTCCCCTCGAGTTCCATTTTGAAAAGAGACAGTTTCTCTTCTGTTCCTTAATGACACCTTTTCTGGATTTAAGTCCATTGGTGGTCTTCTACCGTGCCCCTTCAGTTATTTCCTGAACCAAAGACACACATTTCCAGTAAGGCCAAAGCAGAGAAGAGGCACGTGTGAGCCCAGCGCGTACCCTTTGACTTCCCGTTTCAGTGCAGATTCTGCTATTCTGGGACTGCCGGAGCCACGCAGCAGAAAAGCATCAAACTTTCAGGGGAATCCCCTTCTGCCACTTTTATTATTCTGGCAAAAAACTAGTGATGATGTGTCTTCTTAGACACAGTACTGGGCAACAGGGTGTTCTTTATTTTAAGTAAAGGCAGGAAATGAGTAATAGATTTCCTCTGCAGTCAAACTGGGGCTTAAGGCTGGCTGGCCAAGAGAGCTTTAGTCTCTCAATATTTTAACCTTGTGCTAAATGGGGAATAGCACAATCCTTACTACTTCAATAATTTTTGGACATTTCAAGTTCAGAAATATTCATTATCTGTGCGCCTCGTTCTGTACCTCTGTAAGGAATATCCCAATCTCACCACCTAGGAAATGAAGGCAAAGAGAGGTCTACAGAAACACATGGAGAGGACGGGAAGCCACCACTCCCTCACACGGCGCTAACCCATTTTCACTATCATTTCCCACTATTATTTAAACCAGTTCTGTTCCTTCAGTGGTAGAAATGATGGGATTGCTTATATATAGATATGTTTGCTCAGAACAGGTTCAGATGCCTTTGTGATAAAATCCACACACAGCCACCTGTCCTGTGTTTACGTTAGACCTCTTCCTATCATTCCTCCTGCTAATGAAGCACGCAACTGTTAAAAAGTCTTAGTGGGGGAAGATGTTTTTTGCAGGCAAAGCAGCTGTTAGCTCACAGCACCAGCTCATGTCTAAGACTCCTCTTTACCTGGACGAGAGCAGCCCAGTTTCTCTGTGTGTTTAATCTTCCAGCAATACTGACAATGCCAGTTTTTTGCCCATCAGGGCTGAAGAGCCATACCCGCCAACTTCTCCGTGTAGAAAACCGTGCAAAAGGAAAGAATTAAAGCTAAAAAAGCTATCAACAAAACCAGACCACGTAACTTAATAATTAATGCACTAAGGAGAATAAATTTGCAAACAAATCTGGAAAAAAATGAAGTTTTTCCATTTTGGAGGCATTTGAAATGTTTACTGAACTAGTATCTTCATTCTGTTTGAGCAATGACTACTTAAAAATAAAACGCAATAAAATTCCACTGTAGAGCAGTGGTTAATTTTGACAGTATGGATCTTCTACTATGACTCAGCACACTTTCACACTGAAAGGTCATTTTGACGGCTTTGCAGCTCCTGCTATACACTTCTGTCTTTTGGGGGTCCTCACTGCTTACCTCCATGCTGTTGTTGACTACTTTTATGATTTGACACCACAACTATACTTCAGGCAATGAGACTAAGTAATATTACTGACACATTACTGTTTTTCAATTTTGTCACTTAAAAAAACCCTTTTCTATTGAAGTTATGCAAAATACAGAACTGGGGAAACATATTAGGCCGATTAACATTTTGATTGACTTCCTCTCTGAAGAGCAGTCTTGCCTTTGAACCTTTACAGTCAAGGCAGCAGTCCCATTATCTACCTTCATTCTGTTTTATTCTTCTCTACTGGCACAACCAAATTGGGTCTGTGGGGAATGGATTTGCCCCATTTAACACAGAAGGTCAACTCACGCTGGAGAGTAGAGCTCCAACTTCTTCTAAGTGTTTGTACCGAATATGCTTTGCTGTCACTGACTTTCCTTCCCTCAAGCTCAAAATTTTAACACACTTCCAGTAGCTCTACTAAACAAGCATCACCAGCTTTCAGCTTCTTCCCATCATCAAAAAATCCCCTGGAGCCCCTCAGTTAACCTCAATCTCCTGTTGATCCACAAGCTTCCAACTTACCCTCTTGCTGATGTTATCCCCAAACTCTGGCTTACTCCCCGTACGCCAAATTACACTGTGAATCTCTCTAGGTCATCTGAGATTCTGGAGTCCAACCACCCTTGCTGTTTTCCGCATAGTACTTTTGGTTCCCTCCTTTTGTAGCTGTCTTGGAAGGTGAATAAACTAAGAGAAAGGTCACCCATATTAATAAACCCTTTATATTTTTCATACATTAAGTATTCAGTCTCTTTAAGCAAGAAAATACGAGCACGCATGCTGTCTTCCATTCACAGCAATACAGACTGTGAGCACGGCCACCGCGCAAGACAACACGCCAAGGCAGTTCAATGGCTTCTGGTGGGGAAAGGCATGAGAGGGAGACTGATGCCAGGCAACCAAGAGCAAGGGCACAACTACCTCCATACATACATGCCAAAACCTGTTGGGACTCCAGTAAATTTAAAAGCTGCTTTTACACATACGTTTTGCATTGCTCTGAATGACCGCAATCTGCAGAAGCAATGGAGAATCGGGTCTCTCCAGCAGCCTGTTTATGAAGGTTCACTATCAGCCCCTCGGCCACTAGCACAGGCAAGCGATCTATTTTCCCCATCAAAAGAGACTTTTCATTCAGGTCCTGTCTGCCTCCTGCCCTCTTTTTCAGCTTCGCGCATGCTCGCTGCAGCATTAGAGCTCAGACAGCTCCTAAGAATCCACTGTTCAGGCTGTCTCATCGCTTTTTGTCCAATTCACAGACACTACCCATACTCACATGGTTTTTTTCTTTTTCCTTAGACTTCCTGCAATCTGTGCTTGGTTTTACACAATCAGCCACCCAGATAATTCTGAGGAAAACCTGTTTTGCCACTGTCAACGCTCTGTCTTGCGTCAGCTTTCTTCAGTTTTGACTTCAGTGGATCCTGCCACTCTAGGTCCATTCAGAGCTGGAGCTGCCAACCTGGTGTTTCCTACAGTATTTTAAAGAGATACCTACTCCCCAAGCTGATGAACAAAAGTAGCCTTTTTTTTTCTTGAATTTTCATCTATAAATCTATAAAATTCTAAATGTTTCTATTATACTTGCACCAAGCTTCCTTAATCTCTTGCTCATGAAGGACAATTAATTTTATTACGCAAGACTTTAGCTCTGCTTAAAACTTCCATAAACTTTTCATAAAACAAAATTAATACCATTTTCACCTAAGTTATCACTACACAGCATTACCACCTAAAATTTAGCGCTTCAAATAACTCAATAGTGACCCATAAGAAAAGCACAAATTTCAGATTTTGAAGCAAAATTACAGAGACGGAAAAATTAATTTAATGAAGATAGTCAAATGCAAAAATGTGTGCTGTATAAAACCCGACTCCTAAGAACAAGAACTCATGACTCAGAGGTCGTGAACAGGTTCATGACCGTTTATGTGGCTCATGTTGCCCAAGCAGTAACAGAACCGTAGAACAATTCATGAAATATCTGACACCAATCCCAATTTCACAAAGCAACAAAATACCCATTGACATCAGCGACACGGGATGCGGACTGTGACCCAGCATGTCATTAAAAAGCAACAGATCAACATCGAATCTCTGACCTGAAGTGACAGTGGGATTCCAGTCAGAGCACTGAAATGCTGTCCCCTGCCCAGGTAACTGCACTATACCTGTCCTGTACCTGCGACATAGTTGGGCTGGGGACATACTCATCAACAACCATGTCTGTCTCTGTATACACACGGCACGGTGGGAAAGACAGGGGGGGAGTGGAAAGGAGTGACAATAAGGATAATTTTAATTTTCCCTTGTACACTTTTCCTGTAAAAAATTAATTTGCATAACCTTGTCTCTGCTTCAAAGACCTCATTTGAAAAACCACATCTGAAATCCATTTAAAAAGAAAGTTAGAAATTACCAGCGAAGCAGAAATCCTCAGTCTCACCACTACGCTGGTGTCATTTCCCTGTTTGTACTGTTGATCCGGGTCTTTTTTTTTTCCCTTCCCCCACTTCACATTGTGAGCGCTTGACTGTGGCTACTAGTCAAACATATCCTCAAGGCTTCCAAGTGTGGTTCTATAAATGGATGCACAATCAAAAGAGAGATATCAGCAAAACCCACCTCAGGGCATCTGGGAGGGCCAGTTCAGATGGGTACTTTGTTTTAACTGATTAATTTAGAGTAAAATTGGAAAAAAATAAGAAGTGAGATGGAGGAACCACAAGCAGG
>NW_010397242.1:64118-65799 GCF_000710305.1 Buceros rhinoceros silvestris
ATATTTTCAGCTACCAGTAGTCTGGTCTACCAAAAAAATGCAAGCCAGGCTCCCTAAGCTGGGAACTAGGCACACACAGTTGCAATGTCTGAAGAAAAATCAATCAAAAAGACCTTTCAAGGGTGAGAAAGGGCATAAAAAAAGCACACCCGATTTTTGTGATTTCCTATCACAAGTCTAGCAAGATTGAGTCTTTTTCTTGCGTCCTTAGTTTCTGGAGCCACCTGACTGCATAGGAGTATCAGTTTCCATTAAAAGAAAAAAAAATTGCCAATGACCTATAAGTGCTTGCAGTATTACACCTGCAACGTTCACATCAAATTTAAGCAATATAGGCCCTGTGTTGTTAGAAGTAGAATTACCTGGAAGTTTAGGTCTTACTGAGGTTCTTTTTATTTTTCAAAAGTACTTTCTTCAGTTCCATTAACTTTAACATGGTTGTGTTTGTCTTTTTTCTCTGGTTAACTACAGAATTGCAAGTAGCCAGAAACATCACTTTACATTAGGTGTAAAAAAAGCCACCCTATCCTTCTTCCCAAATTTAGAAACATACACAATTTCTCAGGAAAATGAAGAATTAAAGCATTTGCTAAAAAAAAAGTGGAGTGTCCTATTTTTCCCCTTTTTAGTCAGCCTTTTTTTTTCCTCTCGACTCCCCTTTTCATGTTTGCATCCCTAATACTGATTTCCTCACTCCTATTTTTACTCTGGGGAGTAACTCTCACCACTATTTACATTGTCCAACTCCTTTCGGTTTTCCCTCATTTTCAGTTCGTTCATCCCTTGCTTCTTCCACTTCAAGCTCCTTCTCTCTAGCTCAGTTTTTCCTTAATAAAACTGCCTGAGAGCAACACAGCTTTCCAGCTCTAAGTCCCACTTCGATGATCATAAAAGGGCATAAACATATCGCTGGGAGAAAAAGAAAAAAGAGACTATTACAGATGATAAAAAAAAAAAAAAACAAACCAAACAATTGGATGACTAGTTTATGTATAAAATAAGGTTTGATGCAAAAGAAGAAATAAAGATTTCTGGAGAGGTAAAAAGACTATTTGAACTTAAAGTTTAAATTTTTCATTTCCAGAGGCTTTGCTTAAAAATTCTTTACCTAAATACAGTCTTAGTGAGGTTCTGAAGGACTTAGGATCTAAACACAAAAGCAAGCTCTCCTTTTTGTTCTGTAAAATAACTTCTGTTCAGCTGATCCTCCCACTTCCACCCCCCTCCCCCAAAAACCCCCCACCTTCTCCAAAATGTTTTTATTTGATGTGAAATAACTGTAATCCTCAAACCAATCAGCAAATTAAAAAATCTACTTTTGTGTAAAGTGTTCTGGCTCCCTTTGGGATGAAGAGCATCGTATCAGCCCTAAAAATAATTAACCAACATTTAGGGAACGCCAAATGAGCCTCTGCATTACACATTAGATCTTCCAACCTTTCAAACACTATTAATGTTAAGAAAACTGTATCTGTGACTCCAAGGGATGACAAATTATTCTCCTTTTTCTAAACAGTTCCTTGCCACTGTGCCATCCCTTGATTTACAATCTTCCCACCAACACCACCCTCTCCCTTCCTCCAGGCATTTATTGCTTGTGTGACAGTGACATCTTTTCTGTCATCCGCCTGACAAAACTCTACCCAGCTCTCTGGAAGCATCTCCTAATATCCACCTCCTT